>NC_065514.1:36125695-36133555 GCF_006386435.1 Epinephelus moara
TGTGTGTGTGTGTGTGTGTGTGCGATCAGGTGGTGGCAGAGCAGATCCCTCAGCTGGTTCAGGGAGTCAGAGGCAGCCAGTCTCAGCCTGATAGCCCCAGCGCTCAGCTGGCCCTCATCAGTGCCAGCCAGAACTTCCTGCAGGTGACTGTTCACCAGGGGCTTTATTCACACTGTAACACTGATGAACAGTACAGCACAGTAATAGTGGTACAGCAGTAATGTATACAGCCACTAACAGATTATATCTTAATGCTTGTTTATTGTTTTGTGGTTGTTCAGATAATGTGATTTATCCCGATAATGCAGCACTGTAAAGTTGAGATGCTGACATGCTGTCTACTATGATGAGAACATGGTCAGCATTATCAGCAATGGCTAGATTTCCATTAAACTGAATGTTTTGTAGACTTTCATGGTCCAGAGGATAAATCCATTTTAATGAGCCCTCTGACTTTTATCATACATTTGATTTAAATTAGGCCACTTGCCTCCAGTGGACTAATGGGCATGACTTTTGCAGAGAAAATTCATGTTCACTAGGGATTTAATGACCCTTTACCTTACCTGTAGTTTCACCTTTAGGACAAACATGAGATGCTTTAGACCCACTCTACAAATGACTATGACTGTCGTATTGTGGAGTTAATCTTGAAACCCAGTGGTAACAGTCTGTCTGTTCCTGTCCTCTTCCAGCCTGGTGCTAAGATGGTCACAGCCTCCAAGGCTACAGTTCCCACCATCAGTGACCAGGCTTCGGCTATGCAGCTCAGCCAATGTGCTAAGAACCTGGCCAGTGCCCTGGCTGAGCTCCGCACAGCCTCACAGAAGGTACTACACATACCCATTCCTTATTATATTGTCTTTATTATGTGGTCCCACCCCAGAATTCCCTAACATGCATGAAAAATGCCACAGTGAGAGCTCCAGAGCATTATATAACTTAATCTGAATTATTCCACAGATCATTTTTCATTTAGTTTCTTTTTTTACTCGTCGTATGAGCACTGTAGTGACTATACCGATACTGTCAGGTCTGGTCAAGTCTTAAAGAAAACTTAAACCACAAAATGACTATTTATACATCAATTACTCACTGTGTGTTAATGTTGAATTTGTGAATAAAATGTTGTTTATCTCACATGCCTCCATGGCCAATGGAAAATCCAAGGAGAACATGTTTTATGAATTGAAGTACATGTGGACAACATTTAACAACAGCAAAATGATATCAAAACATCTGTTGACAAGCTCTCACTCAACTTATGCAGTATAATCCAAGTCTCATTTAGCCAGTCGTATGCTCAGGACTACACATGCATTTTTACCTAAACATTACAATATAGAACACTTCCACCTACAAGTAGCACGCCCCTTGTGTTTAACCTTGAGCAGAGTTCAAATGCACATACGTGTACAGGCATGCTACTGGGCTGTGCATGAGACAGTTTGTACTGACATGTTTATTGAAAGGTTTTAGCTAAAATACATGTGTTCGGGAGGTACGAAGCATACAACTGGATAAATGAGACTTGGACTATACTGCACAAGTTGTGTCAGTTTGGATGTTACAATATAGTTTTGCTGTTAAATACAGTCCCCATTTACTTAAATTCAGGAAAAATGTTTATCTTGTTTGAAATCTTAACTGTGGACGCATGTGAGAAAAACCAATGAAATGTAACAAATGCAATGTAGCAAGCAATTGATAAACAGATGGTCATTTTCAGGGTAAGGTATTCCTTTAAAGAATCAGTATTAGATTGATGCTTTGTTCAGTGGGCCATAGTAGAGCTTTTGAGCTAGTATCTGTTTTTTGATGCAGTACTATTATGAATTTTGTAGAGGTAGGCAGTGCAGGATGGTAAGTAAATAATGGGCCTCATGCAAGAACATCTCAATTCTTATGCTGTCTTTCTTTCTGTGACGTTTGTTTGCGCAAGTGTTCCAAGTCAGATTAAAAAAACTCTTAAATGCACAAATCATACATCGCTCCTTTCAGCCTGATGAATGCCACCTGATCATGAGGGGGTGTGTGTACTGAGATTTCATCATTAGCACAATCAACACCTGTAAAATTGACACATAAAACAGCTTGCTCCGTGTGTGGGCAAGTTTCATTCATAACAGGGCTACCAAAAAGTTAAAAGAAGAACCTCATATTGCAGAGCTTCAGAGGTCCTGATGTCAAAACTCAGGTGTAGCAGTTTCAACTGTTATGTTATAGGACCTGAAACTACAGCTGGGTGATATGGAAAAAATGAAATCAAGACATTTTTGATCAAACACCTCTATCGATATTGTGATAATAATCTAGGTTTGACTGTGGAATAATCACTCTACTGTAATGCAGCCTTTAAAACCAGGAAAAGACAACATTCATGATATTACATATCCGAAATCTAAGACCATATCTGTCTCATAGCATGATATTGATATAATATCCATATATTGTCCAGCCCTACTGGAAACAAATATAAAACATTAATAAGCCAGCTGTCAGTGACTTGTGACATTTTCAGACAGCACTGAAATGTGTGTGTGTGTGTGTGTGTGTGTGTGTGTGTGTGTGTGTGTGTGTGTGTGTGTAGGCTCAGGAAGCGTGCGGTCCATTGGAGATAGACAACGCTCTGTCAATGGTGAGAGGTCTGGAGAAGGACCTCCAGGAGGCCAAGGCTTCAGCTGAGGAGGGCAAACTCAAACCACTGCCAGGAGAGACGGTGAGACAGATGAGATAAGATGAGATGAGACATGCTTTTTTGTCCCTGGAGGGACACTTGGCTTGGGCAATAGTGCCCCGCCCGGCTGCAATCAACTTGAAACAATACAAAGTCAACACAACAGCACAGTGGTACACCACAGACATAATATATTACATACAACAAAACAAGTGTTGCACATGCCTTGAGAGAGATATAAATACACAGGCACTGTAGAAATGAGACAGAAGTCACAAAACCATAATTCATAATCCAGAAAAACAAAGTGCAGCAGTGCCTGCTTGCTTACCAAACAGTCTGTATTCCTTACCAGGTTGTGCCATGCCATGAACTGAGTGTATGAACAGTATGAATAACAGTTTGTTTCTTCTGCTGTCTCCTTGCTGTGTTGTTCAGCTTGAGAAATGCTCCCAGGATCTGGGTACCAGCACCAAGGCTGTGAGCTCAGCTATCGCTCAGCTACTGAGTGAGGCCACCCAGGGCAATGAGAACTACACAGGTGGGTTTAAAAGAAACACATCTCACAAGAGCAACAGAAAAATAAATGTCCCTCACTCAGGGCTGGGCAATATAACAATTATGTAAATATATTGATATATTTCAAGCAAAATATAGATTTAGACAACATTGTTTATGTCAAAAGGGTCAAGTTGCGTTACGTAATGCATGCCAATGTGCATCTCTCCTCTCACACTCTCTGCACAGTGCTCACTCACCAGTTCTCCAGCAACACTCAGAGAGAGACACAAAGCTGCTACTCTGTTTAATCTGTCTGTTAATTAGTCTACAGTGGCACATCGGTCTATATGTTGCACGTGCTATGCCAAGTCAGTCTGTGAGATGAATGAAATGACTGCAGTAGCACATGTGCAGTACCCCTGCATGTGTGGGAGGCAGAGCTGCTTGATTGTGCCAGGTGAGCATTTGTTTGGTAGTGTGTGTGTGAGGTGGATCATAGCGCATCGCTGTTCTTCTTGGTAGTTGTCGTCTATTGTGTGACATTGAGACGGCGCCTGGATGCAGGCGACAGATGGGTTTAAAAAATACAGCGACAACACAGACATTTCATATACAAGACATATATAACGAGGAAGAAGTGTCTCTTGCTCCTTTCCTCCCTTGGCCTCTCTGTTGATGCTGTGTACATAAATAAGATTAAAAGCCTAAATAAATAAAAATATTTAAATCATTTTGCAACACTAGAATCATTTGAAAGGCCATGGTTACCTCAGCAGCGTCCAGGAGGTGAAGTGGCACCTCTCCAGCCACCGGTCCACACTCCACCCCTAAAATATCAAAAACATTAATAAAGTAGTCTACAAAAATACTGCCAGCAAAATGCTCACAATTAAAATGCAGTGTTTAATTTTTTTGTAAAAACAATAAAATACATCTTCAGCAACCTGTTAAATGGACTCCACAAAGAACTATAAAACACTGTCATACAGAGATCCACAGTGTTCAAAATATATGTCATTAATTTTCAAATAACCATATGAATAAATACTGACAAAATACACAATATCACTGTGAAATTCATATACATTTTTAAAACTCAGCTTATTTCCTCCCCCTGCTGTTTTTTGTTATAACATGATAATTTAATGCAGGTCGTTTGTATATTCATTCCAGCTATTTTTTTCCAAAGTCTGTTATTATTTCACAATTTCATAATGCCGTGGGTTAGGGTTAGTTGTTTAAGAGCAAACAGCTAATTACATCACTGAGAGAAATTAGCTGCAACAAACTAGAAACCGCATGAGATAACATGCCATAATGATAAGATGTAATGTGTTTTATTACTCCAGATTTAAAGGTTATATTGTATCTTGTCTGTCTTTTTGTGGTTATTTATTTCATAATGTCGCCTTTATTTATTAAATGTTTAACACTCTTGGTCTCCTAATAGTCTCCTCTAATAGTGACAGGTGTGTTCATGTGGTATTTATCCACTCCACTCACTGAAGTTACTTCCCTCTCTCCTGTTGGATCCAGGCATGGCAGCCAGGGACGTGGCCCAGGCTCTCAAATCCTTGGCTTCAGCTGCCAGAGGAGTCGCTGCCACCACTGACGACTCACCAGCGCGTAACGCCATGCTCGACTGTGCTAGTGACGTCATGGACAAGTCAGCCAACCTGATCGAAGAGACCAAAAGGGCCATTGCCAAGCCAGGAGATGCAGAGAGTCAGCAGCGGCTGGCCCAGGTCAGACACAGACTGAGGGACAGATACAGGTGTGGGGGTGTCAGTAATGCAGAGGGCCACAATGCTTAATTCCTCACTGGCAGCTGCATCTTTCTTAATTTAGATAATTTTAGAATGAGCTAACACATACTGTAGATGGAGGCTTTAGTTTTGGCAGGCAGTGACATGAGAGCATGAAGTGGAGCTGTTTGTGAAATGAGACTGTTGGCAGATGAGTGACAATGACTCAAAGAGAGACATGAACTCTTTGTTTGACTCATGTAAATCAACACTGATGTGTGTGTGTGTGTCTGTGTCTGTGTCTGTTTGTCTGTGTGTGCAGGTGGCTAAGGCAGTTTCTCAGGCCCTGAACAGATGTGTCAACTGCCTTCCTGGCCAGAGGGATGTGGACAATGCCATCCGCACTGTGGGTGAAGCCAGCAAGACTCTCCTGGCTGATTCTGTAAGTAAGATTATATTACTAGTATTTGTATAGATGAATTGTATTATATATGATCAAATAACTAGCATGTGAAAAGGTGCTGCTCATAGTGATAAACCCACAAAGAAATCTCACAACTATACAGTTTCCCTCAGCTGTGTGACACTTTTAACATGTCTTAGGTCATTGTTTTGGTTTTATGACCCTCAGCTTTTCTGTTTGGTTCAGCCTCTGTGCTCTCATCAGGCAGTGTTTTCTGTGATAGGGCCACTGTACACTGCCTGCTCAGTAGCAAACAGCAGACACAGTTAGAAACTAGCTGGTAAACAAAGTAGAGCATTTAGCAGCTAAAGAGACTCAATCAATTTATTGTGTAAGTCCGACTAAAACCTGACTTTAGAACAGATGTAAATATGTTATTTAAATAAAATAAACAACAAAAAAGGCACATAAATAAATAAAAAGAAATTCATTAAGGAATAAGAGAATAGAGCTAGGGGTTCTCTGTAAGGTTAAGGTCCTCTGCTAACTTGCAAAGTTTCATTACATTCTTTTTCTCCATATATTTCAGTGATGAAAATAATGACACATTTCCTTGTGAAAAACAGAAATTTGGTTTAGATTTTATGAATCTGTTTTTATATATAAAAAACTTTCCAAGAATGATGATTGAGTTGATTGCCAGATTATGTAACAGATCTTTCACAGGTAAACCAAACAAACATTTTCCTTTGTTAGATTAGAGAAATTGACAAATTTAGGAAACAACCAATAATGCAAATCATCCCAAAAGGCATGAGCAAAATTACATTAGCCCCTTTTCCACCGCAGGAACTTTTCTCATTTACCCGGGCTTTTGAAAAGCCTCAGCGTGTTTCCACCGAAATTACCCGGGGAAAAAACTTTCCCTCAACCCCAAACTTTCCCTGTAAAAAGTACCTAGTAGGGGGGTAGGACTTTTCAGATTACTCTGAATTGTTGAGGGGTGGGGCTGTTTGCCAAAGAACGCTCATCGGTGGAACACACACTTGCAGCGTTCCGCACTTCACTTCACTTCACTTCACTTCACTTCACTTCACTTCATTTGTGTTTTGATTAAGGAGGGGTACCGACACCCGGTACTACATTAGCCCCGGGGCTAAATTATCAGAGACCGTAGTGTTGATACGTAAGCGCTAACGGTATCGGTTCTTTTGTGCCGGTGCTGAACTCCTCCACATACACACACATCCACACACACACACACGCACACACACACACACACACACACACACACACACACACACACACACATACACACACGTCTATATGACACGGTAACTGGTGAACAGCCGAGCGGCCGCGATGGAAACAAAGTAAAGATAACTCGAAAATGAGTTGACGGCAGCTACACTCGTTATTGTAAGTGACATTTACCCTTAGTGGATAAGAAGCCAATACTTTATCAATACATGTGTTCAGCAAGCATGAACATGTAAACATGCAGACAGCGATAGTCAATATGCTCCGTCTACAGTCTCTCATCCACTGACACAAACGTTATGTCTTACACAAGGACACTTGTTACTAATAAGCTCAAATGACAGCTGTCTGTGTGTAGACTAACTTAGTTTGACACTTATCTTAAAATACTTTAAAAGTTAGCTGCTGGCTGAGACAAACAGGCCCTACTCTCTACACCAGCATGTAACCAGCCAAGCTGTCGGAGCCAATACAGGGCACACACCTAATCATCTACGTCATCACGCTAATTTGAATAAATTTTCCGGAACTTTGAGGTGCGGTGGAAATGCAAACCACACAGATTACCAGGAATTATTTTACTCACGTAAATAAATTCCTGGTAATAAAAGTTCCTGGAAATGTTGGTGGAAAAGGGGCTATACATAAAATAAATGTTTGTTAGTTTCAATGTGTTCATCACAGAACAAGCAGTTATTATAATCTAAACCAAAACGACGTCTTAAGAATTCAGCAGAGAGGTATATTTCATTGAGAATCTTAAAGTGAACCTCCTTCGCTTTTGGTTCAACAGGAAACTTGAAGAATTCCGATCTCAGACTCTCGGCTTCTTTTTTAGAGAAGAATTGTAGAATTGAATTTCTGTTTGATGAGAACAGATATAATTCTTTAACAGATTGTGAAATTAGGTAGTTTTGAATTAGTGATGTTATGACCATTAAACAAAAGCGAAGGGATATTCGGTACATTGTTTTGAAATAAATGATATGACATCACAATAACAGATTGAGGGATTGCTTTGATAACATTGTTGTACTGACCTCTGTTATTATTCAACAGATAGGATTCGGGTTTTTTTAGCTTGGCGCCACCTAGGCTCGCACTGTCGCAACAACCAAATTGACCGTGGGGATCAGAGATAATCAATAAAATGTAGGCTGTAAAGCCACCAGTATACCTCTATGTATATGTAGAATGAGAAGGTGTGTGGACGCTATACTAAATAAATGAGTAAAGAGACCGAGCAACAATTATCAGATTTATCTGAAGAAAAA
>NC_065514.1:36133741-36140162 GCF_006386435.1 Epinephelus moara
CTAGCTAACATTTAGCCGTGTTACTTACTGATCCATTAGAAAGAAAGCTAGCTGGACATCGGTTTTTAAGCCTCTTTGGTCACGGAGCTCCCTCCATCTCTTGAAAGCCTGACTGAGGTTTACTCTTGTTTTTCCTCTTCTTTTGTCACTCTCCTTTTTGCTCTTCTTTGCCTCCTCAGACAGAGGAGCTCGTTTTCTTCTGCTAGGCCGTTTTTCACTTGTCTCCAAACTTTGTCCGTCTGCCATTGTGCTCTTGACTCAGCTATCTCATGCCCAACTCCTCATAAGGACCAGCTCCAGTCCCTGATTGGCTGACCGACCAGTTTCGCAATACATGATGCGTTTCCTGCTGTAAAGCAGATTTTTTCTGCGAAATTTTGCCCCTGGTGGCAGAAGCTTATTACAAAGATTGCAAAGCCACTAAGTAACCTATGTAAACGCTGATAGTCTGATTTCACTGTGGCCACTACCCTGTGCAACCCACATTATTTTCATAATGATATATTTAGGAAAAGATGCTATCTGTTGCCTCTTTAAGTGCAACACAGACCATATTCCTTTTTCTAGCCAATTTTGAAAAAATAAGGATTTATTTTTCAGTAACACGCACCTGCAATTCCATATTGGGGTGTTATGGGGGCTAAAATT
This sequence comes from Epinephelus moara, assembly GCF_006386435.1. NCBI lineage: Eukaryota > Metazoa > Chordata > Actinopteri > Perciformes > Serranidae > Epinephelus > Epinephelus moara. The sequence continues at coordinate 36,134,390 of NC_065514.1, forward strand.
GTGTTTGTAAATCATTTTCCAATATTGTTGTACCTGTTAATGGAAGAGCGATTTGATGGGGAGCTTATTTAATTCAAAGTCATATCTAAGGAGGAGGTTGACGCAAGTTATTGTATTTCAGTATGTTGTTGTAAATTGACCACTCTATTATAAAACCAGATTGTGTATCTGAGATGATTTGTGTGATACCAGATTTTAGTCTGTTTGCATAAATGTGTGTAATTTTGTAATCGTCATTGAGTGAGGTTATAGGTCTAAGGTTGTCAATTAGTTTGGGATCTTTGCTAGGCTTAGGGATGAGTGTGATTATTCCCTGCTTCATAGTAGTTGGAAGAGTTTTAGAATCAAGTATTTCATTTAGCATATTGAAAATAAGATCTTTAAGATAAATTCAGAAATGTCTATGAAAATTGCTAGTTAGGCCATCTGAACCTGGAGATTTGTCTAAAGCTAAGCTTTTCATTGCATTTTCTACTTCACTCATATTGATGTTTGCCTCGCATACTTTTCTGTAACACTCGTCCACTCTGGGGATCCGTTCCTTTATATGCTCAAAGAAATCATCAGCTTCTGAGGATGAATAGGAGGAGGAGTACAGTTAACTATACAATTTGAAGATTAACTTGAAAATTAAGTCAGGGTCAGCGCATTCTTGATTATCTGTCAGTAGTGCTCTTATAGCATTCCGCTCTTGTCTTTTTTTTCTCCAATCTACAAAAGTAAGCTGAGCTTCTCTTTCCCTCTTCTATCCACTTTGCTCTCGATCTAATATATGCACCTTTGGCTTTACAGATGGAAATGTTATCTAATGAAGATTGCAAGAGTATATGTTTTTGTCTGTTATTTTCATTTATCAAGGGTTTATTACAAATATAGTTTATTTCTTTAATTAATTCTAGCTCTTTCTTGTTATTATCCCTGCTTAATATTTTGCTATGTGAAATAGAAATTTGGCGTACTTTACATTTCAGAAATTCCCATTTATCTCTGTAAGTTGTTAAATTTGAGTCTGTTGTTATATCATTGATGGTTATAATTATTTCCTGGCAAAAGACTTCACTTTTCAGAAGATTTGAATTAAATTTCCAACAACCTTTTTTAAAGCATGTCTTTGTGGACATAAAAACAAGTTTAATCATGTAATGATCAGATAAAGGTGCGGCACAAATTGTAGAGCTTGATTCCAGCCCAGGCCTATAAATTGACACTAAGCAAAAATCGATTCTGGATTTGCTTGAGCCATCAGGTTTAAACCACATGTAGATTCTGGTATCTGGGTTACCAATTTGCCACGTATCTTTCAGGTTAAACACACTACAACCATAACGTATCTCAAAAAATGAAACCACCTTGAAGTACAACTGAGATACAAACTGAAGGCTCAGTAAATTGCATCAAGAAATTTTCTTAACTGTAGCGTATAATACAGATTAAATGCATTAACGTGTATCAAAAGAGTACACCTGAGATATTTTAGATGCAGAACCTCCTAGGAAGGATTTTTAAATACCTGAAAGTGTGATACATGACACATGGTACATGACCCTTTGAGTTCTGTGGACCATCTAATCTAGTGCAGCTCTAACACCATTAATGTACCCCACATGACCTTTGTAGTACACATTCTTCCCAGCAGTTCTGGCTTGCTCCATTTTTGGCCACGCAGCTGCACGAGCCTCTCGGTCAGCTTTGCAGAAATCTTGCTTGAAGTGATTCTCTAAGTCTTTACAAGTCTTAGAGTTCTTGGAGAGCTTCCAGAAGGCATCTCGGCGGTGTCTCATGGTGAATTGAATGATGACTTGACAGCTTTTCCCCTCCTCTCTCCTACCAAGATGTTGAATGGTGTCCACCAAGGTTTCCATCAACGTAGCCCACTGCTGCGCAATCTTGGACAGGATATCTGTGACAACATCTCGAATACGTTCATTATCCTTCTCTTTTAGACCATGTATTAAGGTTCCAGCGCCTCTTGTACCTCTGGGATCCCGTCAATTTTTCTTTCAGATCCACATTTTCTTTGATGAGATGGGGCATTTCCTTTTCCACTGCTTGCATCTTAACTTTGCATTCTTTAATCTCAGCTGCATTTATCTCCACCAGCCTGGAGATGTTAGCCACCGTGACAGAGTTTTCTCTTAGCTGGTCACCGAAGTTGTCCATATTAGCAGTTAGCTTTTCTCAGATTCAGAATACTTTATTAATCCCCGGGGGGAAATTGTTTAAAATCCCCGGGGGGAAATTGTTTTCTATTGCCTCGACAAGTGCCTCGTGTGGGACTAATGATGTAGTCGGTTCTTGGGGAGTTTTTACCTTTGTGGGTGGTGGGGTGTTGTTCATTGGAGTAACAGGAGAGGATTTTCTCAGCCAGCGGTGGTTGTTATATCCATCTGCGAGTAGTCGTGGTCCCTCGCGCTAGCTTGGGCTGAAGCTGCAGGTAGCTTAGCTTCAGTCTTCCCAGACAGCATGTTGGTTCAAAAAGTACAGTTTTAAACTCAACTCGTACTTTGAAGTGGAGCAAATGTTCACTCAGACATTCAAAATTCAGAAATCATAAGAAAGTGAATTTCTCAAAGTCAGACTAACACACCCAGATAATGTGATTGGGAGTGGAATTGTTTCATCTTGTTCTGCTGCTGCCAAGTGGCCAAAGAAAAAAATCAATCAAAGTAGCCTTAGATAATGTGGATCAGCCATACAGTTTATGCATAAAAGCTTTTAAACATATAACTTTCAACTCCTGCATTTCCCCAAAAAATTGCTGTGGACCACATCTTTAGACATGGACAAGTAATCATTAAGAAAGAAAAGATCATGGTAGTTATTGTAGTTTGAAAGGAAACTCAGAGTAAACCGTTTTTACACAGTTTGATACAGGTCTTGAAATTTGTCTCTGTGTCCAGTTGTGATTTTATGGCATTATGTTTTTGGGTGGTCCGTCCATACGTACGTCCCATCCTTGTGAACATGATATCTCAAGAAAGCCTCAAGGGAATTTCCTCAAATTTGGCACAAATGTCCGCTTGGACTCAACGACGAACTGAGTTTGGTTTGGTGGTCAAAGGTCACTGTGACCTTGTCCGTCGCATTCTTGTAAATGTGATATCTCAAGAATGTCTTAAGGGAATTCCTTCAGATTTGGTACTAAGGTTCACTTGGACTCGAGGATAAATTCATTAGATTGTGGTGGTCAAGGGTCAAAGGTTAAACTCATGACCTTGCATCCATCTCATCCTTGGGAACGGGATATCTCAAGAACTTCTTCAGGAATTTCTTTAAATTTGACAGAAATGTTCACTTGGACTAAAGAATAAACTGATTAGAATTTTGTGATCAAAGGTCAAGGTCAGTGTGACCTCACAAAATATGTTTTTGGCCATAACCCAAGAATTCGTATGCTAATTATGACAAAATTTAACACAAATGTCTAATAGGATATAATGATGAAGTGATGACATTTTGTATCCAAAAGGTCAAAGGTCAAAGTCACTGTGACATCATAATGTTCTGCATAAAACACTTTTCTGGCCATTATTCAGCATCATATCTTAGGAACAGAAGGAGAAATATTTGGTCAGATACTGAATTGGTGACACTTTTGATTTGATTTGATTTGATTTATTTTGGCTTAAAGACATGGTCCTTGTTGTTGACAAACAAACATATAAGTCCAAAGACTAGACAGACTATCATACTAAGAAGCAAAAAAAGACACAGTTACTAAAATACAAGACAGTAAAAACATAATACATCAGTAAATAAATAAAAAAAATGGCTAGTGAATCTCAACATTCAATATGCTGCATTCACTTTGTTCCATAAAAACATCATAACATGGCTTTTAAAAATCCCCCGTGAGGTTATAGATTTAGTTGAAAGTGGCAAACTATTCCATAGCCTGATACCAGTGTAGAAAAAAGTACTTGCGGCTGTACTATTGATTCTAGGTACTATACAAGATCGAACGCTGGCCTTAGTGCTATGTGTGTGGACCATAGTTACATTAATGCATAAATAAATGGACTTATTGGCACCAACCCTTTAAATTCTTCCCGACCAATATGGGTTCCGGGGGGAGCATTCAGCAAATACCGAATCACATTATTTTGCATCACTTGTAATTTGTAAGTTTAGCAGATAATCCACAGAACCAGGCAGAACAGGCATAATCAAAGTGGCACTGGATCAGCGACAAAACAAGTAATTTCTTAATGGGAAAATCAAAATGCCTTGTCCTACGGTATAGGAATTTTAATTTACTGGCACACTTGGCTAATACTTTGGTTGCAATAATTTCACACATCAATGATTGGTCTAATGTTAATCCCAAGTATGTTACCTTTGATTGAGACACTATTGAGACAAGTATTTGGTCAGATACTGAATTGGTGACACTAATCTTGGGTGTCCGTGTTGAAACTGTGCTGATCGTATAGATCTTCTGTGCTGTTGGGGGGAACATGGGTGTGAAGCATCCATGTTTTCGCAGACATGGATGTAAAATATAAGAGAAACTTGACTGATACATGGAGGCATACAACCCCGGGGCGGTAATTGTAGTTTTTTAGAGGGGTCAAAGAGCAAAGAGAGTATGTACCATTAAGGCTGAGCCCTTACTGCAGCGGTTCGGGTTCAAGTCTGGCCCAGGCCCTTTGCTGCATCTTAACACCTCTCTCTCTCTCTCTCTCTCTCTCTCTCTCTCTCTCTCTCTCTCTCTCTCTCTCTCTCTCTCCTGCCTTTCCTGTCTCTTTCTCTCTATTTATCAAAATGAAGCAGAAATGCAGAAAAAAATAACTTTTAAAACTAAACAGCCTGTACGTTCATGACAATGAACCCATCCCATCCAAACTGACATGTTTATAATTTGAAGAAACAGTTTCCCAGATATTTGCGTGACTGAATGGCAACCACCTACATTTTCATTTCAGTAAGCACTGTTGCTACTTGCAGCTCTCATTGTTGTTCTCCTTCCTCTGTAGTTCCCATCCAGTGGAAGGAGCTTCCAGGAGGTTCAGGCTCAGCTCAACGAGACAGCAGCCGGTCTGAACCAGTCAGCCAATGAGGTGGTCCAGGCGTCCAGAGGGACCACCCAAGACCTGGCCAGGGCCACCAGCAAGTTTGGACAGGACTTCAGCAACTTCCTGGAGGCCGGTGTTGACATGGCTGGAACATCCCAGGTCAGTACAATCAGAGACCTCTTATACGAGTGATCGTGGCTGTGGCAAAGATAAACTATATAGCCTGCTGTTAAGGTACTTCTTTACTTCCTTTACTTCACTTACACCTGATCAGCTCAGCAAGGGAGGTATTTGAATTATTTCATTGGATGAGATAATGGCTAAGTAAGACAAACTGTATTAATGAGAATACAGGTGATGAGTGTATGAAATACTCCATGATAGAGATGCACGGATGGATCAGCTGGGGACTGGAATTGGATGATTTTCAGCTTCATCGGCCATGACCAGCTGAGCCGAGCCTGTGTCGATCAAATTTACATGTGTGCGACACATGATGGTTCACTCTTTGTCACATCCCCTTAATCGCATCTTCTCAGACTCTTCCGTAAAGCGACTAGCGTGACACATTCAGACCATCATCCAATCCGGTCATACTAATATTATTAGTTGATTCATGTAACTCTGCTGTTCTGGTGCTGCTTGACCTGTCAGCAGCCTTTGATACCGTAGATCATAGGATCCTCCTGTCTCGCCTGGAACAGTGGGTGGGTATCACAGGTACTGCCCTTCTATGGTTTCAGTCCTACCTCACTGAT
>NC_065514.1:36140920-36163420 GCF_006386435.1 Epinephelus moara
TATTTTATTTTATTGTATTGTATTTTATGTATCTTATGGTTATTATTGTGGTGTACTATTAGGTACCTAATTGTATTTGCTTGTTTATTTCTATTGACCTGTTCAGCACTTTGGTCAACCTTGGTTGTTTAAATGTGCTTTATAAATAAAGTTTGAGTTGAGTTGAGTTGAGTATATTACAGGAAGAAAAATAATAGAATTTCTGAACGATTTTAACCACAGAGACAACAGCTAAAATGTTAGTGTCAGGGTCATTTAAAAAAAAAAAAAAGATGCTCTGAGGGTCTTTCTGCTCATGCTATGCAGCTGTCTCTCTTTCCCTCACAAGTGGCTGAACTGAATGTTTTGGCTATCTCTCCTCAACTCTATTCAGTAGTAGGGACAGCACAATGTGGTCAGTTGGTGACATAAAATACAGCTATTTACATTCATGTAATAAATAAGAAAAAACCTCTACCTTAATACAGAACCTAGGAAGAACAAAAAAAACCCAAACATGAACTAATAAATGCTCCTCCAATGTTAATAAATGGTAATCTGATTATTTAATTATTTATTCACTTCATTATCTGATAAATCTAAATCCTTTACATAATTTATAAAGGGACTCCATATGGTCTCAAATGTTATGTTGATGACCCTTTAATTTGTAAGTTATCTTTTCAAATGGAAGGCTTGATAACATCCTTCTCTTCCATTGAATAATGCTTTGTCTGTGAACGTTTTTTCATAAAAATGCATACAAATTTTTTTGGCATAGAGCAGGCTGAGGTCTATAAATACTTGTTCATTTTTGTATGTTTCTCTGGATATCAGCTAAACAAAATAAGCTTAGGTCAGTGAGATTCTTTTTGCAATAATCTTCTCAATTATAACTCTTCCCATAACATTTTAATCTTTCTACATTACCAAATAAAGTGAAACAATGTTCCTCTGTTGTCCATACATTTTGTGCATATGTCTGGTATGTTATTGTTATGTAAAATTGATTTAATGCTACAACTGCTACTAATAGTAATAATTTAATAAATGAATGTGAAAATTAGCCAAATATCCTCTTGATATTGGCAGAGGCCTTGGCTATTGGCGATCGCTCTGATCATCAGAGCTCTTCATCAGCACCACCCTGGAATCAGCCAAGGAAACTGCAATTTGTGCAACTCTACTTCATAATAAATTTGAAGTGAATTTTCAAAACTGGTCTTCAGTATTTTTCTGTTTTTCTCAACAAGCAAGTCTCAGGTTCCAACTGAAGATATCTTTAACATTTCTTTGGGACTAATTTTAACGGTGGATGGTTTTTGCGTCAGCAGGACAGTTTATGTAGGACTGAATCAAAATAAACTACAGTGTTTGTGTGTTCATTGTAATGGAGGGATGTCATGTTATTGGGATAAGCAGGCATTGGCCATAAGAAACTGATGTATAATCATTATATTTTAGAAGGTCGTTGTATGGTAAATTTGCTGTTACTGTAAAGTTTTTTTTAAATTCTCTACATTTCTTCCTACCGTCCTCTCCTCTAGTCTAAAGAGGACCAGACACAGGTGGTGTCCAACCTGAAGACAATCTCCATGTCATCCAGCAAGCTGCTGCTGGCAGCCAAAGCTCTGTCCACTGACCCGAGCTCCCCTAATCTCAAGAACCAGCTAGCAGCAGCCGCTCGGTAACACACATTTCTCTCCATTTCTTTGTTTGCCAGTCTTTTCTTACTACCTATCAGTCTTTTACATATCTGAGCCTTTGTGTTCACAGGGCAGTCACAGACAGTATCAACCAGCTCATCACCATGTGCACTCAGCAGGCTCCTGGTCAGAAGGAGTGTGACAATGCTCTCAGAGAGCTGGAGGTAACAGCCATCATACAACCATCTATGATTTACTCTGTCCTTCCTCAACTGTTTCATCTTTCATCTTCATCTTTTCTCTTTAGTCTGAGTCAGGCTGTTTCTATTATCAGGCCTATATCTGCGAGCAGGCGACTGATTGGGACTGGTTTATGTAAGACTTAGCTTTAGAACTTACTGTATGAGCGCCAATATTAAAGCTTGACATGAGCAATGATTGATCCTGCTGTATGTGGTCTTTTATCTCAAATCCTAGGGCTCAGATCATGGTTACCATCTGACAAAAATACTTGGAAATTATTGATAATGAAGAAAATTATAAAACAATTCCAGCATGTGGATAGTACAGCTGTCTTTTGACATTCAGCTGAGATGTGCACGCTAATTTTTTTCTTGTGTGTGTGTTGTGCCTGTGCGCAGTCGGTGAGGGGGATGCTGGAGAACCCAACAGAAGCCATCAACGAACTGTCATACTTTGACTGCATTGACAGTGTCATGGAGAACTCTAAGGTAGAACATACATCACTGCTACTCCTCTCCTGTGTTTGGTTCTCCACCTTCCCATCATTTGTTTCTCCTCTAATTTTTCCTCACTTCTTTACAAAGGTATGAGTTCAGTGTTCTAAAAAAGTAACAGCAGTTTACTTGCTCTTACATTAGCTGCTACTTCACTTCCTTAAAATGTATGCATCTCTATATAAGAACGGCTCTCCTAAGTCACAATAGAGCTGCCCTTCTGTATTGAAAGTATTCCACTGAAATTTCTTTAAGTTACATAACACTTAATTTTATGAGTCCTTTTTTCCCCTAATAGCTTCCTCAAAGTCTCTCAGAGATGATCATGTAATGTGGTGCTAATTATAGAGATGTCCTTAGACTATTGTTCTGGGTTAAGTTAATTCTGTTGTTGTATTTTGCACTTCATAATGTGCCACACATGTTCAATGGGAGACTGGTCTGGACTGCAGGCAGGCCTGTCTGGTACCTGCACTCTTGTGCTACGAAGCTACACTATTGGAACACGTGCAGAATGTGTCTCATTGTCTTGCTGGAATCAGCAGAGACGTCCCTGAAAAAAATGTAGTTTGGATGGCAGCATATTTTGCACCAAAACCTGAATGTACCTTTCAGCATTCATGGTGCCTTGTCAGATGTGCAAGTAACCCATGATGCCATGGGCACTAACACTCCTCCATACCATCACAGATGCTGGCTTTGAACTTTAGGCTGGTAACAATCTGGATGGTCCTTTTCCTCTTTAGTCCAAAGGACAAGACATCAATGATTTTCAAAAGCAATTTGAGATAGGGACTAGTCAGCCCACAGCGCACTTTTCCATTTTGTGTCAGTCCATTCAGATGAATTTGGGTCCAGAGAAGTCAGCGGTGTTTCTGGATGTTGTTGATATATGGCTTTCACTTTGCATGGTAGAGTCTTAACTCACATATGTAGTTGCAGCGATGAACTGTGTTAACTTACAATGGTTTTCCTTAATGTTCATGAGCTCATGTAGTCATATCCTTTATACAGTCATGTTGGGTTTCAATGGGGTGCAGCCTGATGGGTCAAAGGTCACAAGTATTCAATATTGTTTTTCAGCCTTGTCCCTTGTGTGCAGAGATTCTCTGAATCTTTTAATGACAATATGGATTGTAGATAGTGAAATCCCTTAATTTCTTGTAACTGAGTGTAAAGAAATGTTGTTCTTACACTGTTGGACTGTTTGTTTGTTTGTTGATTTTTTAACAAAGTGACCATCCTTGCTTGTGAACATCCCAGCATTTCAAGGATGCCTCTTTCATACCCTGTCATGATACCATCACCTGTTACCAATGAACCTGTTTACCTAACATCAAATTGAGAATGAGTGCATATTTACAAAAAAACAAAGTTTGAACATTATATACCTTGTCTTTGTACTATATTCAATTGAATATAGGTAAAAAAAAAAAAAAAGCAGATCATTGCATTCTGTTATTTGTGTTACACAGCGTCCCAACTTTTTTGGAATGGGGGTTGTGAATACAAGCAGCTGTACAAGAACTTAAGAACTGCTCAAGTCATGTGAGAGTCTTTTGATTTCTATCAGGGACCGTCAAAGATGAAGTAAACAAGATACAGAATATGAGCAGACATTTGATGCAAGCTTTTAGTACTTGACAGTTTTTAATACCCTTTGCTGTCAGTCAGTTATTTTTTTGTGTCTAACATTTTGTTGATCCCAGTTTGCTCAGTGGATCATGAGAAGCAAAAATAGACACAATGCAGACATTCCCCAAACTAAACCATGCCTCTTGTGTTAATGTCTGGTTTCCTGTTAACAGGTCCTTGGGGAGTCCATGGCTGGCATTTCCCATAATGCCAAGAACTCCAACTTGCCAGAGTTTGGTGATTCAGTCAGTGCTGGCTCCAAAGCTCTGTGTGGTTTGACCGAAGCAGCTGCACAGGTAAACATTATTACTAAAGGTTGCTTTATTGTTGCAATAGTCTGGGAACACTCACAGTGGAGACATCAGCTCAGAGATAGCTGAGTCCATGGGCAAGGTGTCTGTTTTGGTTGTGTTTGCACTTTCGATACTTATCACGGTGTAATCTGACCAGTAGGGATGGGCATCAATTTTCGATTATCAATGATTGATTTTTTAAGGATTATGATCGATCACAAATAATTTTGCTCGATAGTCGCAGTGTTTCACCTACAATGCTACAGGCCCGGCGAGCCACCGTGCCTACGAGAACCCCCGCTGGACCTATGCCAGGCAAAAAATCATAAACAGACGGAGGCTCTCATCGCTCTCCAAAGCCTCGGCGACTTCTCTTGTGGCCTCTGAAAACACTACACCATTGAAAGACGGAGGTTTCGCTGAAAACTTAAGCCTGTAGCCCCTGGCTGGCAACAGTTGTAAACACCCAGGGGTGAACTGCGTATGCGCGCCATTCTTCCTCTTTGACCTGGGGGGTTGAAGCTCAAAACTGGGGCAGCTGCGCTCTCTTGCGGCGACAGTCTGCACTGCACTCTTTTGTTTTCTCTCTTTTGAAATTCTCGCTTATCAATTAATCGATAATTGATCGTTAATTTTTTTGATGATCGAATAATGAATTCTGATCGTTTGCCCATCCCTACTGACCAGTGATCTGATGATGTCCTTAGGCTGCCTACCTGGTGGGAGTATCAGACCCCAACAGTTCAGCAGGTCAGAAAGGCCTGGTGGACCCTGCTCAGTTTGCCCGGGCTAATCAGTCTATTCAGATGGCCTGCCAGAACCTGGTGGATCCAGCCTGCACCCAATCTCAGGTACATGCTCACTTCACTGCAACATCCCATTAAGTTTTATCATCAGTCTTTGTCATCTTGGGTAGTGAGTCTGTATGTGGTTGAATACATCCTTGATTCACCCCAGTGCTCTGTTTCTCTGCCCAGGTGCTCTCTGCAGCCACTATTGTAGCCAAACACACCTCTGCACTGTGTAACGCCTGCCGCCTGGCCTCCTCCAAAACTCCCAACCCTGTTGCCAAGAGGCAGTTTGTTCAGTCAGCCAAAGAAGTGGCCAATACTACTGCCAACCTGGTCAAGTCCATAAAGGTTTGTAGTACAAGTATTTTCAAATTAATCATCAAGTAATGAAAAGCAAATACTCTGTGTGAAGTAAAAGAAAATGTCTGGTTTGCATTTCTTAGCATTGGGCTAACCTTAACGGCTGAGGTGTGCTTCAAACAAACCATTTTGTTCAGTTTGCATTGGATCATGTCTAAAGGCAAAAGTGCTAATAATAATATTAAGATAATAATAACTTTAATTTATAAATTTATTATAATAGCTGTTTTGAATGGCAAGACTTGAAGGTGGGGCAAAAATCCTGCCATGATCGAGAGAGGCGGATAATGGCTTTTGGATACTCTGTCCTCTAAAGCATTCATGCTTCACTCTTAAAAAATAACAGAAATGTCAGAAAAGACTAATGTTCTTGGGACAGAGCTACTCTTGTCCCAGAGACATAGCAATACAATGATAGTAATCATGGCTAAAATCCTGTGCAGGCTTTGGATGGAGCATTTAACCAGGAGAACAGAGAGAAGTGTAAAGCTGCCACTGGTCCCCTGATAGAAGCTGTGGACAACCTGACTGCCTTCGCCTCCAACCCAGAGTTCGCTAGCATTCCTGCTCAGATCAGCCCTGAGGTAAGTCCTCGCCTATACCACTAAGTTTAATCAGACATGAATTTAGAGCGGGATCAGACAATGATAGTTCACTGTCCTATCTTAAATGAAGATAAGATGAGCCTTTTATTGATCCCTAGAGGGGAAATTTGGAAATATAAGATAAATAGCATGGGAGCAGTTTGAACATGTGACAATCTTATATTTTGTGCTGACTGGTTTCTCTGTTTTGTGCTCATTTGTCTCCAAACACAACTTCTGGAAACGGTAGCCATTCGTCTTTCTTTCTCTTGTTGATATTTTTTATCCTGATTTCCACTCATTCTCCTCAGGGTCATGCAGCCATGGAGCCCATTGTGGCAGCAGCAAAGACGATGCTGGAGAGCTCGACCGGCCTGATTCAGACTGCTCGCTCTCTGGCTGTCAACCCCAAAGATCCCCCCAAGTGGTCAGTGCTGGCAGGACACTCCAGGACTGTGTCTGACTCCATCAAGAAACTCATCACCAACATGAGGTAAACTCTCCTATTGGCTGGACTTTCTCCCATCTTCTCTGACTGATTCAGGGGTAATGTTCTGTTTTGGTGTAACCCACTCCCTCTTACTGATGGTAGACTAACTGCTACTTCCTTATTTAGCAGAGCAGGTTCTAGCACCATAGTTATTGCATCTTAAGTATTTGCAACTTGTTTGTTCCATGTCATGTTTTATTATGCCTCCACTCTGCTGACAGCTATGGCCTGAGGTATCATGTTTTTGAAGTCATCCATCTGTCTGTCTGTCCCACTCTTGTGAACATGATCTCTAGAATGCCTTGAGAGACCTTCCCTGAAATTTGGTACAAACGTCCACACACCAAATTATAATCAGTTCATTTCTGAACACAGTCAAGGTCACTGTAACCTCAAAAAACATGTTTTTTTCTATCTCTCAAGAATTCATGTGCTAAATATGACAAAATTTAACATAAATGATTAATAATAATGATGAAGTGATGACATTTTATATCCAAAAGGTCAAAGGTCAGCTTTACTGTGACATCATAATGTTCCGCAAAAACACTTTTCTGGCCATTATTCAGCATCATATCTCAGGAACAGAAGGGGAGACATTGGTCAGATACTGAATTGGTGACACTTATCACTAATCTTTCATGGGAAAATAAAACAAAATAGAAGCTTCGTGTAGGCTGAGTGCATTAACAGTATAGAGATTTACACAGCATGATTATATATTGTTTTTGCTATACCACCAATACTATGGAAAAGCACAATAACCAATTTCTTTTGTTCAAGTTGAAGAACCACCTCTTATTATAAAGAGCTGACTTTTATAAGACCTCAGGTTAGACCGTGTTGCAGCACCGTCAGCAGCTCCCCTTCCATGTCCAGCTCTGTTAAACTGTCATAAGTTGCAACTTTTTTTTTGGGATTGTCTGTCAGACTGAAATTTGTATTTGAATATAGACTTCTACAGATGTATCATCAGCAACATTTGAATGCAGAATGACACTTTATAGAAAGGTCTGTAGTTTGTTGAACTTGACCTGAACACATGACTGAAGAGTGGAGAATCCAGAGTGCCAAGGAACAATACACATTTTATACTAATTTTAATAGTAAGATTTGCTTCTCTACTAAGCTATTGTCAAGTGGGTGTATGAGTCTCAAAGTGCCCCATTGCTTTATTGTGCATATACAGACACTTTCCACTGTATACACTCTCCATGTCGTGTGTGTTTCTGTGCAGAGAAAAGGCTCCTGGTCAGAGAGAGTGTGATGACGCTATTGAGGTGCTGAACGGCTGCATCCGTGAGGTCGATCAGGCCTCTCTGGCTGCCATAAGTCAGCAGCTAACACCCCGAGAGGACATTTCCATGGAGGTAAACACACACACACACACACACACACACACACACACACACATACACTCACCATTCCATTTGTCGAGGAACACATTAGACACACTGAAAAGCTATGAAACTCTCTGCTAGCTTCGTTGAGTGCTTTCCACCATTTCCGACAGTTTTCTTTAGCCATTGTAATTCCCCTGGGTGTCAAGATTTTATAATATTTGTGGTTACTGAAGGTCAAGAATTAACTTTCATGCTCAAATATTATTTATTGTTTTTTTCAATGCAGCACCACCACCTACTACATCCTCAATGAAGGTGGTAATTATTGCAGGCTAGTTGTACTGTGTATTATACTGCACTGGGTTGCGTATAGCTTTTCTTGTAAAAATTTAACAAATATATTCAGACACTCAAATGATGAAGAAAACTAAGGCGACGGTAAAGAATGAAGGTAAATGTGTGCTTGAGTAAAGATACATGACTGAATCTTATATATGTATGTGTTGCAGACTCTCCATGAGCAGATGGCTGCCTCAGTCCATGAGATCAGTAACCTCATTGATCCTGTAGCTGTGGCTGCTCGCTCTGAGGCCTCCCAGCTGGGACACAAGGTAGAACACAGGACAATACCTCTACACCTGATACAGTGGAACATGAACAATGACTAACTGGTGGTCTATCTATAGACTGACTAGGGCTGCAGTGATGTTTGTTAAGCCTGATATGTTCTTTCATTTCAGAATCTTGTGTTTTGGACTTGTCATTATATTTTAATTTGCACACATTTGAACAGGTCTCTCAGATGGCCAGCTATTTTGAGCCCCTGATCATGGCAGCCATTGGCACAGCATCTAAGATCCTCAGCAGCCAACAACAGATGGCTGTCTTAGACCAGACCAAAACCCTGACCGAGTCAGCCCTGCAGATGCTCTACACTGCCAAGGAGGCTGGAGGAAACCCTAAGGTAGTGAAGCTAGCACTCATCATATAGGCTTATACAGGTGAAGCTGCTAGAGAAACCTGGCCAAATAACACAACCCTGTAAGACTGGGTCCTGGGGCGTCTAGCAAAGCACAGGACCAATATATGCACCAATATGGTGCAGTGTATAATGCGGTCTAATGATTATCTAATGTAGTGTGTTTTTGCCATCCTTAATAGCACCTTCAGTTATCAGTAAGCTCCTCACAACAGTTTTTTGTAACAGGGTTGTGATTTTGAAAAAAATATCTGATTGTGATTTTTTTGACCTACGTTTATTGCTGTTGAGATTTAAATTGGAATTGTTACATAGACATTATACTCCAGGTCTATGTTTAATGTCAGCACCAGTGTAAACTTGACAGCTATTTTAAATTTAGTCTTAGTCTTGAGATGAAAATGCTTATTAATTTTAATCACGTTTTAGTCATTTTTATCCTTCATAGTTTTAGCCCAGTTTTAGTTGACAAAAATTTAAAACGTTTTAGTTGCCGAAAATTCACGATATTTTACTAAACTTTTAGTCACTATGTTTTCTATATGTTTTTAAACTAATCCAGTTAGGCTAATTCATGAATCAGAAATTAGAATCAAGATAATAGATTGTATAAACATCTCATTTTAACAATTTTGAAAAGTTGAGATAAATGTGTTTTTCCAAAGTATAATATTCATCTTACAAATCAGGTCATAGGAGAGGGGTAGCTACCCTACTCTCCCACAAAGTACCTTTTGAACAACTTTCAGAAATAAAACATTAGGAAGGTAGATATTTACTAGTAACAGCAAAGATAGAAGGCATCGAAATAATAATTGTTATTGTTTATGCCCCCCCAGGTAGCAACATTTATTTTTCTAGGAAATTTTTTGATCTGATGACAGAGGCTACAGGTATTGTTATATGTGGGGGATATTGGAATATATGCCTCAATCCCAAACTAGACTCTTAAAAAGGATTCATTCAAACCCTATTACACAAGAGACCAAAGATTCTAATGTCAGAATTGGGTTTGATAGATCTCTGGAGAGATTTTTATCCAACAGGATGTGATTATACTCATTGTTCCCACATACTGTCCATTCCAGAATTGATTATTTCTTTATTTTCAAAAGAGATCGCCACAGAATACATTATTGTGAAATATGTAATAATAAAATAGGTAGACCATGCACCCCTGTCGTTATTATTGCAAATCAGTAACAACTCCAGAAATACACTATTGAGGTTAGATTCAAGCATTCTAAATAATCAACAATTTAAAACACATACTGTATGAAAGAAGAAATAAAAGCATTTCTGGAAGAAAATGACAGCGGGAAATTGTATGGGATACACTGAAAGCAGTTTTCAGTGGAAATATTATATCTTTTTGTGCAGATAAGAAGAAAGACAGATGATTAAGATTAACAGAACTAAACAGAGAACTGAGGGAGCTTGAAACAACACAGAAAAAAAGGAGCCAAAACCCAACATTACTTTAAAACTGAAGGAAATCAGGAATAAAATATATATTCTATACTCACAAGAAATTAAAAATGATTTAAACAAAGCAAAAATATTATGTATCAGTTTCAAAATTTACAAGGTTACTGGCAAGAAAACTAAAACAGCAACAGGCAGATAGCACAATCTGTAAAATCAGAGACCCAGACTAAATGCTTTTGTTTACGCAAAATGAAATACAAACGACATTTCAAAATTTATTATAAACTGTTATATACACAGCCACATTTAGAAGATGAACAACAAATTGGACTTTTTAGAATTCCTCAGTTTACCCACATCATTGGAAGACCAAAACACAGAATTGATAGCTGAAATAACTGAGAAAGAGTTGAATAGTGCAATGTCTAGGCTAAAAGCAAATAAGACACCGAGACCAGATGGGTTTCCTAGTGAGTGGTACAAGACCTTTTGATCTGAGCTAATTCCAAACCTTCTTCAGACATTTAATACAGCTTTAAAAGATGGGAAAATCCCACCATCATGGAGGGAGGCTATTATTTCTGTCATCCCCAAAAGATATATTAGACTGCGGATCATTTAGACCCAACTCAGTTCTTAATACTGACTACAAGTCATATACGTCAATTCTTGCCAGGAGAGTAGAGGAGGTCCTTTCCCAGCTCATCCACACTGACCAGACAGGATTTATTGCACAGAGACAAACCCATGATAACATTAGACATTCACTGCACATATTGAGTTATATCCAAGAGCAGAAACTACAAACCTTGTTGGTCAGTCTGGAAGTGGAGAAGGCCTTTGACTCTGTGAGTTGGAGGTTTCTGTGTAACGTCCTTGAGAGATTTGGGTTCCACAAAGAATTCATTAAAGTAATTAATACACCATACAAAAGTCCAACTGCCCATTTAAAATGAATGGGTATTTGTCAGACACAATTAAATTAGAAAGAGGCACAAGGCAAGGTTGCAGATTGTCACCCCTGCTTTTTGTGCTTTATATAGAGCCCCTTGCCCAATGGATCAAACAGACTGACAGTATTAAATGTATTACCATCAATGGCGAACAACACAAGATGGCGCTGTACACAGACAACGGTTTGATATATTTAAAGTAACCTTTTTATTCTTTCCCTGAGCTGTTCAGGATTTTGGACAACTTTGGTAAATACTCAGGATATAAAGTAAATGTTCAGAAAACCCAGGTTTTGGCACTGAACTACACTGTACCTACCTTCAAAGAAATGAATCTGTAAAACGAAACATCCTCCCAAAATTCCTTTTCATGTTTCAAGCTCTTCCAGAAGAAATCTCTGCAAAACAGTTTTCTGAGTGGGATAAAATTATATTGAAGTTTATTTTGCAAGGGGAAAAAAAACAGAGTTAGGTTTAGAACTCACAAAGGAGGAAGGAGGTATGGCTGTACGAAATCTGAAAGATTACTTTTCCTCAGTTCAAATGACAGGTTTAAGGGGTGATTTATGAGCACACACTTACTGATCATCATTTGAAAGGCTCAACATCTTTCTTTTTATGCTCTCAAAAACTTTGGCACGGCAAATAACTAATCTGAGACAACTAGGATTTTTACCCAAGTTGTAAACTCTGACTTATCCATCTCACTGTTAACAAGCAGAAAAATAACTTCATTAAAGCCTAAATTCTTTCTTAATCTGCAACATGTTAGTCTGGAGGTTTAAGCTCTTGTCCTCTCACAGAGTTGGTGATTAAAACTAAACTTTCATCTCTGTCAGAGAAAACTTATCTGGGTTCAGACTGTTTACTGTCAGCACAGCTACACTCACAGATATTGGGCCTCCTACCTGCCTGTCAGACAGCATCAACCCATAAAATTTTCTCCAGTCTGGACTGAGTGACGTCCAGCGGCCGGTGGCTGCTTGCTCTACTGCTGTTCAGTGGCTAACAAGCGGAGCTAACTACAGTACTAATAGCCACCACTGCAACTTACAGACTCCACAAATCCATTCAACAGCTCCACCATCCAGAGTCAGACAAAGCTTATTATTTACTGCTGAATTACAGCTCACAACTTGCACCAACGGCTGATGCTGCTCTGGTGTGAGTGCTTTTGCTGGTAAGCGAAACATTCTGGTACAGACTGTTTACTAGAGTTCACCAGCCTTTTGTTCATGCGGCATTTGAAGTTAATTGCAAGCATAGCTGTTCTCGGCTTTCAGTGTCTGATAGTCCACCACAAACATTTTCATCACATCCTGTCTTGTCAACGAAAATAAAATAGATTTTGTTTTAGTTTTTATTATCAAGATCTATTTTTAGCTTGTCATCATCTCATTTTTCTTCATGGAAAAAAGGTCATTGACAAAATTTTTGTCAGAGTTTTTGTCGATGAAATTTACACCGGTCAACATTGCATCAATGTTACACCAAAAATAATACAAGCAAACATTATACAAATGTGCAAACATATACACACATCCTTGTTCCTGTGTTAAAATAATCAAATATAAAGATGTAGCACTTCATTAGGATAGTCCACCTACAAACTGGTTGTAGCTCGACTAGGCTATTTAATTGGACTACTGTCCTTGTCCCAGTATACAAGCACTAAAGGGGAATCGATTTATTGACCGGAGTATGTCCAACTCCGCTATGATAGGTGGTGATATGCCCCCTTGCAGCTTGTTAGTTTTGGACCTTTTTCTAATTGGCCCTTTTACATCACAGACCAAACAACTGCCACTCCATGTTTTTCTGCCGCCCATGTACTGTATATTCAAATATTTGTCTTTCCACTGACACAGCATGAACTGTGTCTTCTTGTCTGTCCAAAAATTCACGGCTCTGGATATAGCTTTTGCCATGTTGTAACCAGCTTCTTCTTTTGTTACACATTCAATGCTACTCGACTTCCGGGTCAAATCCCAGGGCGGAAACTGTGGAGCATGCACAGAGTGCCAAGGCCAGTTTGGGTCTGATTGACTGCATACATGCAGGAGGAATTCAACTCCCAATCACATTATCTGGGTGTGTTAGTCCGACTTTGAGAAATTCGATTCAGTATAATTTCAGTCAGACTAACAGGTTTACCCGATTTTAAAGTCAGGTTTTAGTCGGACTAACACAATAAATCAATTTTCACTGATGTCATGTAAACCTACTGTCTGCTGCTTGTCTTCTGACAAATTCAAAGAGACAAGATCGTACCACCCCTGTCCTGGCCGCCTCACTTCACTGGTTACTACTTTTTTTTTAAGCCTTTAATATTAGCCCAGTGTGTTATTTTTCGACCTCCAGTATGTTTTATGTGGCCATTTTACTGTTTTTATCTTATTGTATCGACATTTGTTCCATGTAATTTGCTGGATTTTATTGAATTGTGTTGCTGAGTTGTTTGAACATTCTGGCTGAATATTGTAGCATTGCCCATTCAAATATGTTTTCCTTTCTCCAGGCAGCACACATGCAGGAGGCCCTGGAGGAGTCAGTGCAGATGATGAAAGAAGCAGTGGATGACCTGGGTGCCACTCTGGCTGAGGCAGCCAGTGCAGCAGGTGCTGTGGGTGGCATGGTGGACTCCATCAATGATGCTATCAATAAGATGGAAGATTCACCTGCACTTGAACCTGAAGGCACCTTTGTGGACTACCAGACCACCATGGTTAAGACGGCCAAGGCCATCGCTGTCACTGTGCAGGAGATGGTAAGGCATTGTGATTATCATCCAACAGGCAGAAGTATGATAAAGTAAAATAAATAAAAAAAATTTTTATCAAGCTGTAGTTCTTCCACCATGCAAAGTATTACTTTACATTTAGCAGATTGGTTGTCAAGCAACACACAGACGCAGTGGAAAGTGCCAGCTGCTTTACAAATCTGTAACATGGAGCCAAAGAGGTTCATCTCCAAGGACATAGCTTCATTATGAGAGAGAAAACAAAGTCCTCATCATGTTGTAGTTACAGTATTACCACATATGTAAATGCCATCAACAACTACTATGCTCAATTTCAAGCTGTTCATTGGTGGATCATTGATATACTGGTACTAGCTTCGTTTCTTGACTTTTCAGCTCCTAAAATTTCTGTCTTTCTTTAATTTCTTAATTCTTAATTTCAGCATGTCTTTTTTTTATCATCTCCCTCCTCTATTCTGTCCGTCTCTTTCAACCACTTATCCCTTTATTGGATACCCATCCAATAAATCTAAATTCTAGGGCTGTACCTGAATCAGAATTTTTTTTTTTTTCTAATTTATTATATTTTTGATCACAGCCTGAGGGATATACATACACAGAACACTAACCCCCATATCTCAGTTTCCCTCACAGAAAGGAAAAAAACAAGACAAAAAAAAAAAAACTTGGCAATGTAGAGGGTACAATAAAAAGTCAAGTCTCTCAGAGTCCATACACACCAAGACATATTTCATAAGTGCCATCATCATGGCAAGTATTCCAACCAAAATTCTACTCATTACACTCATTGAAAACTAGTGCTGCACGATTTGATAAAAATGTGCGATTGCGATTATGGTGGACAGTATCACGATTTGCGATTGCGTTTACAATATAATTACAATAAAATATAATAAATAAATGGTATCATGAGTCTTTTTGCTTGCTTCAGTGTTTCCCCTACATTATATTAGGGGGGCATTGACCTGACATAGTTATTGTTATGGACAGGCAGTGTGTAAATGACCATCAACAGACTGAGCACAGTCAAACACGCTGCTCACTCAGTCAAACACGCTGCTCACACAGCAGCGCAGCACAGAACTGTACACACAGCGGAGCGAGCATATGTTGCGTTCAGGCGTTGTCACGTAAATGACAAATTCCAGTGCCATAGCACAACACAGCAGCATGTCAAGTGGGCCGAAACCGAGCAAAATTGCTCAATTTTTAATTTGTTATGGAGTTCATGATTTCCCCGTGACACTTACAAATGTTTGCTTAACTGTGCTTGGATGTTGTTTTATGAGGCTCTGGTGGCTTTCAGTTGTCTCTTTGTCTTTAACGTTACACTGCTCGGCTTTCTCTCACATGCACTCTTCCCACTTTTCCCTGTGCTGTCTCGAGTGCTGATATAGATTGGTCGTGTTGCCGCGGGACGTGGCGACTTTAACTTTTAAACTTTTACACAGCACGTCTTTCAGGTACGGCGACGTTTAACAGAAAGATGTGCTGTGTAAAAGTTTAAAAGTTAAAGTCGCCACGTCCTGTCTCGAGTGCTGATATAGATTGGTCGTGTTGCCGCAGGACGTGGCGACTTTAACTTTTAAACTTTTACACAGCACGTCTTTCTGTGCAACGTCGCCGTACCTGAATCCAAAGTATCGCCATGTAACAGACGTTTTTTTCGCCACCAACTCAGCCTGTTCATGGTCGAGCTCATGCTCTTCTTCAGCGTCTGTGTTGGTCACTGCTGCACGCCGGCTGCACGCACCAGGATAGCTTGTGGGCGTAATGTCAACAAACTCCGCACACTGTAGGAGAGGCAGTCACATTCACAGGCACACACGTTAACATTTATTTAGCCTACATTAAATCGCAAATCGCAGCCTTTTATGCGGTTCTGTAATCGCACAGCCTGACATCGCGATTGCGATTAGATTAATTGTGCAGCACTATTGAAAACACTAAGTAGGCCTCCCATATCAATGAAACTGAAATAATTTGGTAGTCTTCCTACCATACTTCATGATGTAGGGAATTTATAAACAAGTAGAAAAGGGAAACACTTCGTGTCCCGGTTTTCCTATCCTAAGTAGGGGCTGGTACCCTTATAAACAGTTAGAGAACCAAAATGATATCCAAACATATACCCTCATAACAAACAGAAACAAAACAACAAAACCAAAAACCTGACAAAACAAACAGACATAAAAGGTGGGAAGACCCCACTTACAGCAAACAAGACAACAAAACAACACAAACTATTGCATTCAGGTTGTCACTCAGGTTGTCACTATGCCTTACATTGGCCTAAGAAATTCTTAAAATCAAATTCTATATGAGATTGCCATATTTTTAAAAGGTCTGAGGATCTGCCTTTACTCTTGTAATATATATTGTCAAGTGTAAGGTAGCTTGAGAGTTCATTCCACCAGTGGACTATTACTGGGGGTTTGGATTCTTTCCAATTTAAAGTTATACATTTCCTGGCTGCCAACACAGCAAGATCTATATATCTGCTTTGATATTTGTTCCACTTATCAGACATACTAGTTCCCAAAAGACATAAACGAGGTGACAGAGAGACAGATACATGTAGACATTGAGATATCAACTGTGTAACAAAATTCCAAAAAAAAGAAAGTGCGTCACATGACCAAGACATATGAAAAAATGTTCCTTTTTGTTTCTTACAGCGCCAGCAGAGAAATGTCATCTCACTGTTCATTTTATGTAACTTCTCTGGCGTATAATAAATCCTGTGTATCATCTTAAATAGGGCTAGTTTATGCTTTATTTATTATGAACTTGCCTACAAATGTAAGACCAATCCTCTCTCTGTATTTCCATATGAAGATCTTGTTCCCACTTACATCTTAAATTATCTGTATTTATAATAGAGCATTCAACAAAAATATTGTAGACCTTAGAAATAACTTTTTCCTTGTTCTGCTCCTTATTGTTTAATAGGACATCAATTTTTGATGGCATAGGTTCTTGAAGAGAACCATTCTCAGTATTTACCACATGCCTTAATTGAAAAAATTGAAATAAATGGGAAGAAGGTAATCCATATTTCTGTTGTAGCTGAACAAATGAAAGAAATGTCCCATTTTCAAACAGATGACAGAATTCCTGGATACCTTTATCATACCAAAATGTAAAAGTGTCATCCATACAACGTGTAATACTTGGATTCTTCCAAATTGGGGAAAAGGGAGATAGGGAGATCTTATAGCCTAACAATTTACGAGACAATTTCCAGATACTAAGACTATTTAATATAACCGGATTCTTAGTAATTTTATCCACTTCTTTGAGCTCAATATAAGGTAAATGTTCCAAGCTATATGGAAGGATATCCAGGGATTCTATTCTTTTCCATGAGCATGAAATATTTAAAAACCATTGTTTAAATTGTTTAAGCTGAGATGACAAAAAATAGTAATAAAAATTGGGAAGCTTCAGGCCACCAGATTCGTATGGTAAATGTAACACTGACATCCGAACACGTGGGGTTTTATTGTTCCATATGAAGGAGAAAACTAAACTCTGTACTTTTTTAAAGAAAGATTGTGGTGGAATAATCGGAAGATTTTGAAATAAATATAAAAACTTGGGCAAAACAGACATTTTAACTATGTTAACCCTACCCACAAGAGAAATAGGAAGATGTCCCATTCTCTTTAATTCCCCTGTTATTTTATTAACTAATGGAAGGTAATTCAAATTAAAGGTGTCCTCCAATTTTCTAGGAATAAACAAACCCAAATACTTAATACATTTAATAGACCAATTCCAATTAAAATGACTCTTCAATAAAGTATGGTCGAAATTGGCATTATCTCTGTTTTGTCCCAATTAACTTTAAAACCTGAAAACTTCCCAAATTTTCCAAATACTGATAAAATAAATGGTATTGAATTTAAGGGGTCATGAATATACAACAGCATACAAAGATATGAGATGCTCCTCCTTCCCAATCTTAATACCTTTAATATAATCATGAGATCTTCCCAATCTTAATACCTTTAATATAATCATGAGATCTGATCATTGCAGCTAACGGCTCAATAACAGTGGCAAACAGTGCTGGAGACATCGGGCAGCCTTGTCTAGTGCCTCAATAAAGTACAAACGGTTTAGAATAGTGGGTTTTTGTTTTTACAACAGCCATAGAAGAACTATAAAGAGTTGATACCCAGTGACAAAACTTAGGACCAAAATTAAACCTTCTAAGGACAAACATAAGATATTTCCATTCAACTCTATCAAATGCTTTTTCAGCATCGACAGAGAGAATAACATTATGGGAATTTAATTCATTAGTGTGATAAAGAATATTAAAGTACCTATGTAAATTGTCAGTAGAGGTACGACCACAAACAAACCCAGTTTGGTCTAGATGAATAAAACTAGGTAAAACTTTTTCAAGCCTTAGTGCAAGAACTTTAGCAATAATTTTATAATCTGCATTAAGAACTGAAATTGGCCTGTAAGAGGCGCACTGGAGAGGATCTTTATCTTTCTTTTGGAGAAGGGTTATAGATGCCAAACATAAAGACTGAGGAAGACAACCTCTCCTAAAACAAGCATTGATCATAGCAGTAAAGAGAAGCAATAAATAATTAGAAAAATGTCTATACTCAGTTGGCAGGCCATCTAAACCTGGCGCTTTACCATTTATGTTGCCATAGCAGACACAAGTTCTTCTGAGGATGTATCTTTTTCTAAACTTAGTCTATCAACTTGTGTTAAAGTAGGTAGCGAAATATTATCTAAAAATGATTTACACTCATCGGGCACATATTGTGAGGTAGAAGTATATAGTTCCGTGTAATATGATTTGAAAGCATCATAATTTGAAGAGGGTCCATTGTAATGCATCCATCTTGTTTTCTAATTTTAAGAATTGTTCTGTCTTCTGATTCCTTTTTTATCTGTCTAGCTAGTAGTTTGCCCGCCATCTCTCCTTGTTCTAAATAAGATAATTTTGATTTTATCAGCGTCAATTCACTAGGGTATGTATTAATAGAATTATATTTCAATTTAAGATCATCTAATTGCAATAATAAATTTGGATCATTAGTTAAACAGTGTTGCCTCTCCACATTAATCATATCTTGTTC
Organism: Epinephelus moara; assembly: GCF_006386435.1. NCBI lineage: Eukaryota > Metazoa > Chordata > Actinopteri > Perciformes > Serranidae > Epinephelus > Epinephelus moara. Next base: position 36,160,011 of record NC_065514.1, read on the forward strand.
AATGAGTTTCAGCTCACTTGTTGTTTTATTTTTTAGGGATGAAGAAAAGGCAATTACATATCCTCTAATATAAGCCTTCAATGTGTCCCATATTATTAATGGGAATACTGTGCTATTTTGGTGCACCTCAATAAAGGTTTCTAACTGAGCCTTCATATAAGTTGTAAAATCCTCTTTTGAGAATAACATAATATTAAATCTCCAGGGTTTGGGATTTTACAGTAATTTTCCAAATTCAATTTCAAAACTCAATGCAGAGTGATCTGAAAGAATCCTAGCATGGGAAACGCAGTTTTTAATTTTTGACAAATAGTTAATTGGGATAAAGTAAAAATCTATCCTTGAATAGGATTCATGCACATGAGAATAAAAGGAGAAAACTTTCTCCTCTGGGTGAAGGGTTCTCCATACTTCATAAATTCCTAAATCTTTTGTACTATTTTTCAAGGCAGTTGACATATTAGGTAAGGTATATTTACTCTGGGAAGATTTATCCAGTTTTCCATCCAGTACACAATTAAAATCACCTGCCCAGAATACTGGAATATCATAATGAAGCAATGAAAGATACAGATCATTAATAAATTTAGGATCATCATGATTAGGACTATATGAATTCAACAATATGACCTCTTCTTGAGCTAAAAAACCTCTAACAAAAATATATCAACCATGAGGGTCAGTTTTAATTTCTTCTGGAGAGAATGGTGTATTCTGACTAATCAGAATAGCCACCCCTCTGGAACTGAATGTAAAAGAGGAGTGATACACTTTCACAAACCACCTAGATTTAAGCTGATCATGAGCAGATGGTAAGAGGTGAGTCTCTTGTAAGTAAGCTATGTTTATTTTATTTTCCTTTAAATATGACAAGATTTTCCTCTTTTTCGCAGAATTCCCCAACCCTTTTACATTCCAACTTAAAAAAGTATAATTTCAAACAAACAACATAATAACTGTAGACCTGAGATGCATCACAAAAAAGAGCACAACACACAAAACAAAAAACACACCATAAACCCGACCCCGTCCCTCCCACCATTAGACGCTCCCCGTTAAAGTCCACCTCTACACGTGAATCACTAGACTAATAGACTGTACTGTCTATGGTGTAGAGGTGCTGCATGTAGTGTAGTCAGCTCCCCCTTCAAATACATCTTCTTCTTTTCTACCCCGCGCCCCGGGAGAGAGGGAGAAAAAGAAAAAAGAAAAAAGAAGAAAAAAAAGTCACGCTTGTGCATCACGGAGGAATGGTTTTTGAATTTCACCGTGGTCTTTCGGTGGGTGATTATCAGCTTACATGGATGCAGGATACCGTGCTTTACTCTCGCTTCTCTCAGCTGATTTTTAACATCTTTGAACGCTGCTCTCCTCTTCAACAGGTCAGCCGAGAAATCCGGGTAGATATGTAGCTATTTTCTTTCCCTGGAATTTCAAATTCCCAGCTGCTTCCCCGGCCAGTCTAATAATAGTTCTTTTAGTTTCCAGGCTAAACAGCCGAGCAATCATGCATCTTGAGCCGGTTGATTGGGGTCCGGTGCGGTGTGCAATATTCACACATGGCTGCTCCCCGAGTTTGTCCGCACCAAACATTTTCCTCAACAAGTTGTTCACGAAAGCAGTTGGCTGTCCCCCTTCAGCTTCGCTGGGAATCCCAGTAATCCTGATATTAAATTTATGGCTGTGGTCTTCAATTTGTTGAATTTTCTCTCGCAGTGTGGTGTTTTCTGAGTGTAAATTGGCACATTTCTTCTCCACATCAGTCAGCCGCCGGTCATTGTCTGTAACTGCTTTTTCCACCGCTTGCAGCTTTGAGGATGTTTCTTTCATTGTTTCTTTTAGAGAGTCAATTGATTCCTTTATTGGCCGCAGTTTTATATCAAACGCCATGCCAGTCTCCTCTCGAATAACCTCTCGTATAATTGAGGTGAGCTCTGTGCGGCCTATGGCTGATGAGTTCATGACAGAGTTGCTTCGTAAATTCCGATCTTTCACCGACATTCTGCACTTCAAATAGGATACAATGTCTTTTTTTTTCGGGAGTCCAGTTATGATATTATATTGTGATAATGACTTAAATCAGTCAAATTAAATGTTAAATGTCTTTATTGAAAGTATAGTAGTTAGAGTTGGGCGATCTTGTCCATATCCTATCGTCCTATCGCCATCTAGTGAAATCGCCGATGAACAATGTCATCGCCCGGGGGGGGGGGGGCCTTACGCGTCACCGCTGAAACGTTCACTTACAGCCTTTCTTTGGCGTTTGAGCAGCTTTATAAAGCTCTTTAACATGTAATGGCTCCTTAATTAGCAAGTTGACTTTACATAGATGGCATATCTTTTCAATTTCTCCTGACATTGTGTTGTTTGGTTTGTTCACCGCTCCGCGACATGCGCGTTAAGGCCCGAACATACTCAGACGGAACATACGCGGAACGGATTCCGCGGAGGTCCGCGCGGACTCAAAGCGGACGTCCGCAAGCCCTGTGCGCGCAAAGCTCAGATTTTACGACCGCGCGGACTCCGCTCCGCGCACCAGTGACTGCTCGGCATGTATTTTTCACATCGCGGGGATTTTTCACGGACATTTTTACAGGAAACTACAACGCGGAAGTGCGCTCGACTATGAAAGCCCGAATGACTGCGGACATTCCTCGCGGAGTCCGCTCCGCTTATAGTACGCCCGAGTATGCTTGTGTCGAGCGGGCGGAGGCGTTGATCCCCCCCCCCCCCCCGCTCTCTCACTAAGCAGCCTCCCTCTGTCTCCTCTCACTCAGCCTCGTTCAGCCTCAATCTCGTCAGCATGCTCCACACACGCGCTGTCTCCCCCCCACACCTCGCGATTGCACCGTCATTTAAAAAAGACATCGTGAAACAACCCCTCTATCGCCGATGGGCGATCCGATCGCCCATCGGCACAACCCTAATAGTAGTACCATTGCCAATAGTGGGATAGTTAGTGGGCTAAAACTGTACATTAGTAGTTGAGGTAGCACGTTGAAAGGCAGATAGTTAAAGTGTTTATATGTTATATTGACTTAAAAGTAGGGCGCACTGGTAGAATGACTGACTGACTGACTTGACAGAATGACACACTGACAGTTTCCGTGATTATGTACAGTATACCATACCATGACTTAGTCATATCCGTGATTATGTACAGTATACCATACCATGACTTAGTCATACCAAAAATTAGAAGAAAAAAAAACAACATTCGGCCACAGGGGGAGCCACAGCGATCGGTCACATTTTAGCCATTTTTAAGCATTTTTCTGTTGTTAAAGTGCCACCCAGTTGCCAATTAGAGTTAAATTTCTCCAGTCACCTTGAGGCGTCCTGTTCTACATATCTACCAAGTTTAGTAAAAATTGATATGACTTAGGCCTAGATAAAAAATTAGCTCTCTA
>NC_065514.1:36173378-36173560 GCF_006386435.1 Epinephelus moara
CAGAGGGAGAAGCCATCGCTAACTGTAAAGCTAATGTAGCTACCAAGGCTAGTAACGTGCAAACAACAGCTAAGAGATTAGTGAGAAAGTCGTAGAAAGGAGGAGAGCTATAACTGCTTAAACAGAACCAGTGTGGGTTAAGACTTGAAGTAGACGTTAAAGCAACGTTAAAGCAACTGAAG
>NC_065514.1:36173611-36179379 GCF_006386435.1 Epinephelus moara
AGTAGACGTTAAAGCAACGTTAAAGCAACTGAAGTGAGAAAGCAGGCTAGTAGAATCCACCAGAGCAGTACAGAGACGCTGTCACAGAAACACCGGAAATGGCACAACTCGCTTACCGCAATACGTCAGCACGTTGTATCGTCAAAATGATGTGACATGAGCTTAAAAGTAAAGGCAGTAAAAATACCCCAAAAACGCCTAGGGCCCATAGGGTTAAAGTGTTTATTGGAAACAGGGCTTAAGGGAAACTTGACGGGTGCAAGTAGGCATAAAACACAGGGCAGTAATTCTAGTTATGTCATGTATGAGTAAGCATACTGTTGATGCCCCACAGATAGCCCTCTCTGTTTAATTTATGTTGTATTTACACTCATTTTGACGTTGCTAATTATGCAGTAATATAGACAGTGTTTCCCATTATCAACCAATGTTTTTGGTGATTTATTATTATTATTATTACACATACACACACACACACACACACACACACACACACACACACACACACACACACCAGCCCCCGTCAAACCCAAGTGTTGTCCCTGCATGCCTCAATGACGTAACATTAAACATTAGCCAGCCAAACGCCAGCTTTATTAGATCTTGGTGCAAACATGCTGCATGCTTGTTGGCTCACTGACACCGATTAGATTTACTCCTTAGGGATTGAAATCTGGGACCAAATTACAAGGCCTTTTTTTTCAATGGTTTATGGTACCAAATCAATTCCTTTGTGCCATTTAAATACTGAAGTCAGTACTCAGCCCTAGTGAGCACTGGAACCTGTAAATACTGCTCACTATCATCAAGGCTGTGTCCTAAAGCTTAAACATATTTCACTTTTAAATGCTGATATATATGTATAAAGAAGATGTGGAAAATCAGAAATACTGTAATTATATAACAGGACCAGTTTCATGTTCGTTATTAGATATTTGCACCATCTTTGTTTTGCATTATCAAAGCTCCACAGTGACTCTGTAACCTTCTTGTGTGCAGAGAATGCATCCTGAAGACAGCCAAGGCTCTGGTGGAGGACACCAAGCTGCTGGTGTCCGGTGCTGGAGCCAGTCAGGAGAAACTGGCCCAGGCTGCCCAGTCCTCCGTGTCCACCATCACCAAACTGGCTGATGTGGTCAAACTGGGAGCTGCCAGCCTGGGTTCTGAAGACCCAGAGACACAGGTAAGGACAGCAGACAGCATGTTGCATGTTTGTCAGTTGTGTGTGTCTCACAATTAAAATGAAGAAAAAGTGTTTGAATGGCAAAATAAGCAGATGGCTGGCTCATGAATTCATGAATCAGATGTCAGGTATAATACTGGTTTGGTTATTGTGGTGAAAAAAAAACATCCATCCATCCATTTTCATCCACTTATCCGGGGCGGGGTCGCGGGGGCAGTAGGCCGAGCAAAGCACCCCAGACATCCCTCTCCCCGGCAATGCTTTCCAGCTCCTCCTGGGGGACCCCAAGGTGTTCCCAGGCCAGACGAGATATGTAATCCCTCCAGCATGTTCTGGGTCTGCCCTGGGGGCCTCCTACCAGTGGGATGTGCCCAGGACAACTCCAGCGGGAGGCGCCCAGGAGGCATCCTAGTCAGATGCCCGAACCACCTCAACTGACCCCTTTCTATGTGAAGGAGCAGCAGTTCTAGTCCGAGCTCCCTCCGGATGTCCGAGCTCCCCACCCTATCTCTAAGGCTGAGCCCAGCCACCCCACGGAGGAAACTCATTTGCACTGCTTGTATCCGCGATCTCATTCTTTCCAGTAAATCGAAAGCTTTGCTTTCCGACTCAGCTCGCTCTTCACCACGACGGACCGGCATAGCGCCTGCATCACTGCAGAAGCCACACTGACCCGCGGATCCATCTCACACTCCATTCTACCCCCACTCGTGAACAAGACCTCAAGATACTTGAACTCCCTCGCTTGAGACAGTAACTCAGACTCAGGCCCAACTCAGACTTGGAGGTGCTGACTCTCATCCACTGCTTCACACTCGGCTGCAAAACGCCCCAGTGCATGCTGGAGGTCACGGTGTGATGGAGCCAACAGAACCACATCATCTGCGAAAAGCAGAGATGCAATTCTGAGGTCCCAGACCAGACCCCTTCCTCCCCCCGGCTGCGCCTCGAGATCCTGTCCATGAAGATCACAAACAGGATTGGTGACAAGGGATAACCTCTGCGGAGGCCAACACCCACCAAGAATGTGTTCGACTTTACACCAAGTATGCGGACACAGCTCTCACTTTGGTCATACAGTGTCCGGATGGCTCGTAGCAGCAAGCCTGGCACCCCATACTCCCGTAGTACCCCCCACAAGACCCCCCGAGGGACGCGGTTGTAAGCCTTCTCCAGGACCACAAAGCACATGTAGACTGGATGGGCAAACTCCCACAACCCCTCCAGCAGTCTCGCAAGGGTAAAGAGCTGGTCCACTGTTCCACAGCCAGGACGGAATCCGCATTGCTCCTCCTGGATCTGAGGTTCCACAATCGGTTGGAACCTCCTTTCCAGCACCCTGGAGTGAAATTAACAAATGGATACATTCATAAAGAAAATGAATAGTAAGCAAAAGAATGAGGAAAAACAACATATTTTAAAAGCAAAAATGGACTGCTTCTTTAAATTACTCATAAGCTTTCAAGGATAAATCAAACACCATTATTTCTGGTCTTCTAGCTAAGGAGGGAGCTGGCGTTTGTTATGTATGGTGAATGGATTAGAGTGAGGCACAGACCACTAGCATTCAGTCCTCTGAGGCACATCTTCATAAACGCACACCATCCCTGAGCTTTGTGTGTCTAGGTGCAGTCACTTCCTATGTGATGGCATCAAATTAAACTGTAAAGTACAACTTCTGCACTCTACAGGTGGTCCTGATCAATGCAGTGAAGGATGTGGCCAAAGCTCTGGGCAACCTCATCAGCACCACCAAGGCAGCTGCAGGCAAACCACATGACGATCCCAGCATGCTGCAGCTCAAGAATTCTGCTAAGGTGAGATCCAAAACCCAAAGTCACTTGAGACTCACTATGTGAAGGTGAAGCGGCACAGAGTGCTCTGCTCCTCTACAGGAACACTCACACTAGGGTATGAATGAAAACAGCTGGTCACTCACTCTGTGAAGTGAGCATGGTTGGACGGTTGGTTTTGGAAAGTCATAAAACTTGTCAGAAGCACTGGGAGAGGGTTTCAGATGCTCTCTGACCATTAGAGAAGCAGTCTTATTGGAGCATAACGCACAGTCTACGAGGCTCTCTGAGTTCAAATTTTACAACAATGGAACCCCACACATTTTTGATTATATCCCATATTATATGTTGCATACTATTGAACCACACAGCATGTGAACATATTAATATGAAAACAAACATTTCAATCTCTGAGTACCATCCCACTATTATGTCATCTGTTGAAGTGTGAACAGAAGTTTGAATGCAGCTCTCACTGGTAATGCTGTGTATATTAAAAATAATCTTTGTGACATTTATCAGTGAGCATTTAGCCATCATTCTAATCTATCACCATATGATGTAACCTGGCTGCTGTAGGTGATGGTGACCAATGTGACATCCCTCCTGAAGACGGTGAAGGCAGTGGAGGATGAAGCCACAAAGGGGACCAGAGCTTTGGAGGCCACAATTGAACACATCAAACAGGAGCTGGCTGTGAGTAATTACTCTCTTTAAATAGACTGTTGTCAATATTGTGGTCAACATTTGAAATAGAAGTCTCTCTACTATCCCAACCAGAAGAAGATGTTGTAGCCTCTTACCAACTGAAAGCAGACCCCTTCCAGCAAAAAAGATTCATTTGGAACACTGATCCTACAGCACAGAATTCACTTGATCACTTGTCAGATGAAAGAATTGATATTGTTTGGTAGTTATTGAGTATTCCAGTGCTCTGGTTTTACCACACAGGTATTCAGCAGTTCTGACCCACCGCCAAAGACCACCACACCAGAGGAGTTCATTCGCATGACTAAAGGAATCACCATGGCAACAGCAAAGGCAGTGGCTGCTGGGAATTCTTGCCGTCAGGAAGACGTCATTGCCACCGCCAACCTTAGCAGAAGGGCCATCGCTGACATGCTGCACTCCTGCAAGGTATACAGGAGATTCATGTCAGGAAGTCATGACCCGCTGTGTCAACATAGTGCTGGTCCACACAGCTGCCAAGTGTTGAGAGAAACAGCTGACAGCAGTCACGCCTAAACAAAGGATGAGTTCAATTTGACCGGGATCTGTCAGATCTTTTTTATAATAAATACTTTACTTAAGCAAGAGAACAAAAACCGACAGGGATCGTTTTACTTAACAGAAGATCTCTCAAAAATAATTCCCTATACACGTGCTACGTTAAAGGAAAAAGGGAAAAATTTAAGGACAACAAAAGACCACCATACTGGCATCTTCTTCAGGGTTAAGCACAGCAGTCCATTAGTTACACTGGATTACTAAATTAACCACTAAGTCACAGTTACAGATAGCCAGGCAGTCAAAAGCCTCGTAAACATGTATTGATCAAGCTTGCTTGTACCCCTTTGGTGTACAATGTCATCTGTGCATTTTCAGTTGGATGAACCTATTGTCCCAAAGGCCAGCTCTGTGCAATTTATTCTGTAGTAATTTAGCATTAGTAATAACAGGATGATCTTTCAGTTGTACCGATTTTGTGCATTATAGTCCAGACCAGGGAGATAACGCACCATAAACTTCAGTCTCTGTCTGGACCTAGCTTGGTTTATGTCTTGTCTCACGACTGTAGCCATGTTCTTATATCCCTTACACTGAAACCTCAGCCCGACACAGCGACGTACAGTGTCGGCATGGATTGTGAACGACAAAGAGTGTCGTACATAATAATCCATCATTTCATCTTGTGTAGTGTGTCATAGTTAGCGACAACCGACGCCATGTCTGGGACACCTCACAACATTCCGACAGAAAGTCTAGTATGTTTGATTTTCTTTTTGTCGTTCACGACTTCTCCCGTCACAGCTGTCACTTTGACCAATAGGAACACAGAGCAGTCTCCTGCCGTCGACAACTGAACGGCAACAACACCCCATCCTCTAGGCATGTTACCACAGAGTAAAAAGGAAAAAATGATGGCGTTAAACAGTAGAGCCACTTTATCAACCTGGTGAGTACTGTCATTAGCATCAAACTAGCAAACAATGTTATTTCTTCATAATGGAGGATATAAAGGAATACGATTAAAAAATAGTGGTGAGGCTTTTACTCACCACAGCTGCAGAAGCTACCAGCTTCATTTGAAATAGACTAGATTATAAATGGCCCATTATTAATTGTTCCCTCTGTATTTTTATATTTTTACTTTTTATCCGCTCCCGTTTGCCTTGATAAAGTTAATGATTAACGCCATCATTTCAAACTCAACATTTCCTGTATGTGTTTCAGATTAAAAGCCCCTTATAACTTCGGCTGAGAGAATCCCTTCATTTTTTAAACAGGCTTGTATTGTGAAACATTGGCAGGAACTTGTTGTGGAGGATACAGTTGTTGGGGTCAACATATATTTACCTCACTCGGCAGCACCATAAATGTTGGGGTCAACACACTAGGCTTCACATGGAGGCACCAAATATGTTGGGATTTAATTGGCTATCGGAAATAATTAATAATTATTATTAATAATTAATAATTATGTTGAATAATGTGACTTAATTAACATTAAATCACCTCGTGGGGCACCATTCCCGTAAAGGGAAAAATGATAGCCAGTTAAAGATATCAGT
>NC_065514.1:36179654-36192154 GCF_006386435.1 Epinephelus moara
ATGAGTCTATGTCAGTGTGACGTGTGTTGCAAACGGTCTGGATTAGTGCAGAGATTGTTTAGTTGTGTGCAAGAATCTGTTTGTGAACAGTATTAGCAAACTAAACACTTAGCTTTGGCGAAGCCAACTAATCAATGACCTAACTGCCAACAATCACAACAATAACTCAGTAAACAGCATCAAAATACATACAACAAGTCAAACAGTCTTGCTTAGCCTGTAAAGCTGTGATACGCTATGCCCAGTTGTTACATTACCGATCCTTGAGTGGATGGGAGAAAGAGTCACTTGGTGGTGTACTGCTTTGTTAGCCGGCAGAAGAAGGCTGGGAAGATGGTTCCAGGTGCAGTCATAGTTGGGTCCTTTGTTCCAAAGGTGAAACTCCAAGGAAGCTGGTCGCTCAGGGTTTTGCAGAGTTGGACGCTGGGTGCTAACTCACTTAGTTCCTTGTTGCTGGAAAGCTAGTTGCAAACCTTGTGTTTGCAAGAGAGTCTGTGATCAGTTGCCCTCCCTTTAGTGGTTTGGGGCTATGGAGCCAGAGTCTGGGCCTCTGGGCAGTTCCAGGCCCAGCCGGAGAGAGGTGTGAGCTGTTGAAGCTCCAGGGCAAGAAGAGAGAGAGATCTGAAGGGAGCAAACCTTGTACAGATGCCTGTGACATCACAGAGTCACATGTCACTGTAAAAGCCCTGTCCAATCAAGTTGTGGGACTTGAGTCTCACTGAGGTGTGAGGTGAGATCTCCTGTGGAGATGGGTGTTCCCTAGCTGTCTTTGTTTGAAGACAAAGAGCATGCAGAGGAAAAAGCCTTTAAATCTACAGTTTAGATTTTACCAAATGATACATCATCTGTGGTCCTGTGAAATCCCAACACAGTGACTTGTATGTTTGCGTACGGTACTTAAAATGTAGCTCCTGCGATCTGCTGGCACTTTTTTACATTACTACAACATTTCGGCTGGCACATGAACAGACACAAATAATGGTAAAAGTAATAAAAACAGGACAAGAATAACCCGATGACATCACACACGTCGTAAAAGTAGACCGGGGATGATTGGTGTGGACCATCGTGTAGTGTGTGTCATGTCTGTGGGCCAAGTCACAGCATGATTTTACGACTCCACAATCGCATAATCTGACATAGTGACTGTCAGAACGGACAGAAATGTTGTGTAGTGTGTACCAGGCATAACAACATTTAAAATTAGGAACAGAGAGTCACCCCTTCTATGTGTAAGCTTGTAGTAAGCGTGTAGTTATGGAGTTTTATAAGTTCCTTACTATTCAATATTTATTCCTCTGTACTTACCTATTTTTATTCTTATAAATATTCACAATGCACTAATTGCACTTTACGGTTGTCCTGTCCATGTTGAATGGCATGTTTGCTATGTGTTTTTTACTGCTCTTGGATTCGTGAGAAACCACTTTTTATTTACTGTATGCCACTGTATATGAAGAATGACGATACTGAATTGAATTGAACTGAGTGCCTCGGTGCTGACAGCAATGGCTGAACGCATAATGTTTCTATGTTCGTCCCAATCTTATGAGTGCGATATCTCAAGAACACCATAAGGAAAGTTCTTCAAATTTGGAACAACTGTCCACTTGGATTTAATAATTAAGCAATCTGGAAATCCATCGGTAAAAAAAAAACAAAAAAAAGAAAACTTTTTTTTCTTCCTTTACCTCTGGAGGCACAGCCCGGAGTTTTTTGACTAACGGAAGTGCAGGGGCCTCGGCAATCGCTCACGCCCTTCACTTTCGGTGGTGCCCCCAGGGAATCGCCGTGTTGTTTACAAATACTTTGGGTAGAAAACCAGCAGAGTTTAGCTATTTATCACATTTTTCACGTCACTATATCACCATGTAGACTAATCTAATGTTTGTTAAGTCTATAAACCCAATGATTGAACAAACATTGCTATTTCTGTGTGCACGTTTTGTAATTAATAACATGGTTATCGTAGATTAGCTGGGCTAACCGTTAGCTGTTAACGTTAGCCGTTAGCGGTGTCTGTAATAACCATAGACTGTATAAAAACAAGGTAATAACTCAATAAACGCTCCGTGAATAAAATATTTTTTCCAGCGGATATCTTAGTTACAACATGATTGAGCTAGCAAAGCAGTTTTGTGTTGCTATGTGTGGTATTTATTCAGTCATGGGAAATCACGATGTCTAGAAAGCATCAGTGGCTGCAGCTGACAGGGACAATTAGCAAAGCTAACATCAGGACGTCATCTGTTAAAAGCCTCTCGTTGTCGGAGACGACATGAAATTACTCCAGTTAGCTCAATCATGTTATAACTCAGACATCTGCTGGAAAAAAAATAAATAATTCACGTTGACGAGACGGCGTTTTGGGTTGAGCGGTCGCTATGGACGCGGAGCTTGCTGTTTCTGTAGGTACACATTTCCTGGGGACACCTGCACATCTCGGCCACGCCCCCTCCATTGTGAGTGGCTAAAGCGCAGCATCGTTCAAACTCAAAGCTCCGCCATCCCCCCCTCTCTAGTCGTCTTTCACACAGGGCTCCCGACAGATTCTACAATGTAAATTGCAGAGTCTTGAGAGATTAATAATTAAGTGATTACAATTTCAAGGGTACTGTGACTTCACAAAACATGTTTGGGCCATAACTCAAGAATTCATACACTAATTATGACAAAATTTAACAAAATGTTATGACCTTTTTATCCAAAAGGTCAAGGTCTGCTTTACTGTGACAGAACAGAATGGGGAAATATTTGGTCAGATACTTAGTTGGTGACTCCAATCTTGGGTGTGTGTGAAGAGGAATCCATGTTTTCACAGACATGGATGAAAACTGTAACCGCAACTTTACTGATTTGCAGAGGCATTCAAGTGCAAGGCGATAATTCTAGTTTATTTATTCCTGTACAATGTTGTGAGTTGCCCCAAAGAAAATCTAAAATCAGAGGATTAAAATCCCTGAAGTAGGAATCAGGGATATTCAGAGGGAGATGGGACAAGATATATTACATCACAGGCACACTCATTATATCAATATGTATTTTCTCAAACCATATCTTTGTAATTAGATGTTATCTGAATTTGATCATATTTTTAATCTTAATCAATATATAATTTTAATCATGGTATATCTGTTGTTCCCCTGAAAAAGTATAGCTGTTTCTGAATTAATATACCAACTCACTAATTTTTACAAGTAAAGTAATTTTACATTACTTTAGTTTTGTTTTTGTTTTTAACTTATCTCCCATCTTTGGTACAGAGTAACTTTGGAATAATGTTATCAAGTATCAGTCAGGTTGGTAAGGTTTCTCCTCAACTTGTCACTAATGGCAACTTTCTTATGGAAGACCAAATTGTCTCCTCTTTAGAAGCATTGCAATTTAACATACAGTATTCCCTACTGTCTGGATTGTCATTGTTTGGTTCAGATGCTGATTTCTGTCTGTTTGCTCTCTCAGCAAGCTGCATACCACCCAGAGGTCAGCAATGAGGTTCAGATGAGAGCTCTGCGCTATGGCAACGAATGTGCCACTGGATATCTGGGACTGCTGGAGCATGTGCTGGTGGTAAGACGTCGTACCCATATACATGAATACACACTAACACATATTGTACTTGCGGCCAAAATGAGTTTCCCACAAAGGGTGGCTGGGCTCAGCCTTAGATATAGGGTAAGGAATGCTGACATCCGGAGAGAGCTTGGAGTAGAGCCGCTGCTCCTTTGCACTTGAAATGTGCCAGTTGAGGTGGTTCAGGCATCTGATCAGTATGCCTCCTGTTAGAGATGTTCCAGAAGAGGAAGTTAGAGTAATAAGACAAGACTTGGTGTTTTGGTCATAGTGTGAATGGAGAGTGATAATTGGGATGGTCAGTATGAAAACACAATAGTAGTGTACTTCAGTCCTTAATCTGTAAAATTAGAAGTAGGGGAACACTTTGGGCCTCTGAGAGAGCAGTGTTCCCCCACTCCCGAGCCGCCTCACTGCGCAACTCCGAATGGAATGGTTGTGACATCTAGTGTTGTCACAGTACCAAAATTGGGACCCACGGTACGATACCAGTGAAAGTATCACGGTTCTGAGTAGTATCACGATACCACAGCAAAAATGAGGCAGATGTGTCTTTTGGTCATTTATAAAAAGATAAATCACTTTTCTATAATACATCAATGATATTTCAATGGAATAAATTACTTATTGACTTATTCATACTTCAAAAACAGCATCAATAAGTGATTAACATAGGGGGGATTGAAATAAAATTAATAAATAAGTAAAGAACAGTCCCTCCATAAGTAAAGAACAGTCCCTAAAGTGCGGTGAGGTTTGTGGACCGTTACCTGCCACAAAGAGAGAAATGTTAACGGCTCGTTTCTCCTCTGACACGCAACATACCTGTGTGCTGCCACGGCTCGGTTGTCCAGGTACTACTGGGCAGTCATGACGCCAACGAAAGAGGAAATTAGGCTACGTTAGCCGCTATCTTGCGCCGCGGAGCCGCCGTAGGCTAGTCGCTAGGGCATTAACAGAAAAGTCGATTTGTCGACCTGTCGACGTCAGTGGCGTCAAGTCGACACCCCCCAGGAGGAGTCGACAAGTCGTGTGTTTTTTCCCTCTCTCTCTCTCTCTCTCTCTCTCTGTGTGCTTGTGTACGGAATGCAATCACTGCCTCTGATTTTATCCTTGACTAATATACTCGGGTGTACTATAAGCGGAGCAGACTCCAGTCATTCGGGCTTTCATAGTCGAGCGCACTTCTGCGTTGTAGTTTCCTGTAAAAATGTCCATGAAAAATCCCCGCGATGTGAAAAATACATGCCGAGCAGTCACTGGTGCGCGGAGCGGAGTCCGCGCGGTCGTAAAATCTGAGCTTTGCGCGCACAGAGCTTGCGGAGAGTCCGTTCCGCGTATGTTCCGCCCGAGTATGTTCGGGCCTTGACAGACAGACATCACATGTGTGGAGATACTTCACTTTCCTCCGCCGTGTCAATGTGATGATGTCATCAAATGACTTGTCAACTCGACTTCGACTTTATTGACAGATAAGTCGACCTGAAAAAAATCAAAGTCGTTAATGCCCTACTAGTCGCAAATGCAAGTAAAATGCTCTCACGTAGAGCTCTGTGGAAAACAAATCACTGCCAACAAGTAAACAGAAATAAATAATAACTTTCACTGCTCAAAGATACTCACATGTCTGGAAAACAAACCACTACAGCAGCATATTGAGTGCCAGGTGGCCAGCGCGCGCCGTTATTGACCAGCGTGCGCCGTTATTGGACGGCATGGACACTCACCCTCTTGCGATTGGACTTTGAACTTATCCCACAGTAGTGGTACGTGAGGCACCATAGTACTACGGTACTCCACCCTGCAACACTAGTGACATCAGCCAATACTGTATGTAGTTTTTAGTTGTGAAAAGTTCGATACCCATACAAATTAGTTCCGGAATGCACCAGGGCCTTTTCTGAAAAGATCCTGGTATGCGTTCCAGTATGTTCCGGCTCAAATTAAGCACTGGTGTACTTTCTTCATAAAAAAACAGGCTCACTATGATATCAGCCAGACTTCAAATACACACACACATCTGTGCAGAATCAGGTGAAGTGTTTGTACGGACCTACATGTTCAAAGAGTTTGTATACTGTGATGTCAGAGCTGTCCTTGATTGGCTTCTGGGGGATCTGCTAGATTGGCCTGCTGATGCGAAGCAGCATGGAGGGAGAGCTGGGTCCCCTTTAAAAAGGCAGAGAAAGAAGAAGGAAACTGAACACAATATTGTAACACCTTTTCCTTTCCAACCCCTTTTCCATCAAATGAGCTCTGGTTCTTTGACTGGTTGCGGTCAGGATTCCTAAAACATTGGTGCTATCTGGCGAGCCAGCCCATGTTTCCACCAGTTTTGCTCAGAACCACTGTTAACAAGGATATGTCACCAACACAAGGCCTTACACAATGCACACCAAATATAAACAGGAGAAGCAAAATTGCAGATTATATTAATAACTTGCAGACGTTTGTTGTGTCATTACAGATACTTGTTTTAACCCCCAATAAAGCATGAACCAACTATTAATGAGACCACTTCATGCTCTTATTTTCCCCGATGATTTTTCACTTGACTTCTCCATTGTTGCCTTCTCCATCCTCGTTTTGCCAACCTGTAGAATATGACAAGCCCACTGATGTCATCACAGTTCGCACTTCAGGTCAAGAAATACCTGCTTTTTTGGTTGCAGCTGAGAACCAACTTTTTGGGTTCTGAACTAATTGATTGGCGATATGTGATATTTAGCTCAGTATTTTTAATAAAATGGGTACATGTTCAGTAATAAGTCAAAGCCACATTTGACATGTCACAAGCACTTTTATAAAAAGACTGTAATCAAAATAAAATGCAAAGACAGATTGCCCTGTTTGAAAATATGCAGCTGCAACATGTAAATAAAAAAGATATACAAATACATAGCAGCGCTGTATGCTAACTTTTTGCACACAGCACTTGAGCTAAAAAAATTTTATAGGTTTGAAGCACAGGCCACAAAAGTATATCATGAGTATAAAAGTATCAAGAATGCAGAAATCCATTGCAGTTTTGAACAATTAAAAATCTTTGTGGGGGAGTTAAAAAGTGGTTTTCCATGGCCTTTCAAATGATTCTAGTGTTGAAAAATGATTTAAATATTTTTATTTATTTAGGCTATTAATCCTATTTATGTACACAGCATCAACAGAGAGGCCAAGGGAGGGAAGGAGCAAGAGACACTTTTTCCTCGTTATATATGTCTTGCATATGAATTGTCTGTGTTGTCGCTAGGGTTGTACCCAAATATTCGGATATTCGAATATTTATTTCTATGGGTAGGTATTCGTTATGAAAATCTGGTATTCAATATTGTTTTTTTTATTAACTTTTTTATTATTATTATTATTATTTATTTTTTTTTTTTTTACATTTTTTGGGGGGCTAAATGTAGTCTTTTGTTGTTGGTAAATGTAGGATATCAATAAAAAGCAAAACTTTTAAATTGCATTGTTAAAAATGTGAAAATATAGTATCGCCTACCAATGGAACTTGTGCACGGCACGCTTGAGCTCATCCGTCTGAGGCTGTGGATCATTGCCAAGTTTTACCACGTTATCACTATTCCCCTTTTAACTTGTAGCTGTTTTTTCGTTATCTTTTGAATTTGATATGAATTATGGAACCGTTTTTGTCAACGTTTGTTTCCCCCGTTTTGTACAATAAGTTATTGTTTAAAGTTTCAACAAGTTTCTTTTGGAGTGCGTGACACAAGTGTGTTTTGAAAACGACAGCGGACTGTCAACTGCTCATCGCATCAGTACCTTCGGATGCCATGACAGTAATAGCCAATAATGTCAAAATATCATTTACAGATCGATTTAACAGACGATCACTGCTGCCCGACCCGCAGGTCCATTTGCGGGTTCCGCGGGTTACGGGTCGACCCGCACATCACTACTCAGCTCAGTCTATAAATGCTGTACACAACAGTAGACATTATATTCTATTCAGGCCGGCAGAACCAGCAGCGCATCGGCTCTACAGTGCACGGCACTGCTGATTAACCATTTTATTGCAGCACAGTGTCTGCTAGCAACCCATTACTTGCAGAGGCTTCCTACAACTTGTGTCAGCGGTTCCGATTTAATCAGAAGACAAATTAAACAGGATGACTAGCCAATGTGAAAATCAAAAGAAAGCATAGAATAATGTACTGAAGGAGACTGTTGTGCCATCACATTTTTTTGTGGTTTGAGAGCAAAGATCCGGTCGCTGCTGTGCAAAACTCCGCAATACAATTAGGTCCGAAAAAACCCCGGAGGAGTGCTTCGCAAGGAGTCTTTGAAAGGAGCCAGGCCTGCAGCTTAATGCCCCTAAAATGTCAAAAAATAAGTGGTCAGATATGTACTGTTGTGTTTACATTTCATTGACTAAATATGCGCTAGAACGCATTCAACTTTTGTGCAGAATCAGCTACTTATCACAGGTCACTGACGCAACTTTCTTCTCATTCATTCCCGTAGCGTCACAGTGCATTAAACAGTGGAAGCTCAGCGTCCAAAGACTTCAATGGGGAAGCATAGAGTGGGTTGTTCCACTGCAGCGAAACTAGACAGTCATTGGATAAATGCTCGGTTTTGTCCCGCCCATCGGACTTTCAGCATCTCTGGGGGTCTATGGGGCAGTGGGCTGGCCTCGGCTGGCCTGGACGCTGGACTTCTGCATGATCTTGAAATATAAACTACCACCGGAGCATTTTTCATTCCGTTGTTCTGAGTTGATCTGGAGACGTTTCCAATCCTCTTAGTGACTTTATCTTTGTTAAAAATGACTAGCGACAAATCTAGCATCTTTTTCTGGTGTTATTGGAGACTGTACTCGTGTTTGGAGACTCTGACTTCTGTCGCTCTGCAGTTACTGTCTCCAACGAGCAGCAGGTGCTGCTGTGAGCCCCTCAACCGTCCCAAAGCACTCACAGGCGGTCACACTAGCCTCATGCAGCAACCCCAGCTAGCGAGCGAGCTAGCAAGCTGCACATAATGGCAGACAATTTGAATATTGTCGACCGGATTTTGGTGAAGCCATTTGATAGTCTTCCTTACGAGGAGAAACTTAGAGTTAAACAGCAGGGCAGATCAACACCTCAGATTGATTTGGTGCAAAGGGTGGGGAAAAGTAACAGGTCTTTTCACCCATCTGAAAATCTTTGAGGTGTGTTTTACTGTGGTTCTATGGCATGAGTGTGGTTGAAAAACAGCTTTAATTAAATGCTCCTTTTATAAGTTACTGCCTCGCTACAACATGACTTTTATGATGTAAACTTAAAGTGAGCTTCCCCTGTTTGAAAGACCAGCAGCCGCCACTGATACAGACCGATGCAGCGCTGTCGACTAATTAACAGACAGATTAAACAGAGTAGTAACTCTGTGTCTCTCATAGTGTTGCTGGAGAACTTGTGAGTGAGGGAGTGGGGAGGAGCTATGTGGAGACTATGAGAGGAGAGGTGCACACTGGTATGGCTTTTCGGAAGAACAGCATTATTTAATGCAACCTAACCCTGTATTGATAAACGGTATTACTACTACATATACTACATACTTTTACTACATATAAACGGTAAAAGGTATTGTCTAAATCTATATCTGGCTTGAAAATAAATAGATTTATCGTACAGTCGTTATATTGCCCAGCCCTACTCTGAACGTTTCAAAATTAGGTGTGGGAAACCCGAAATAGAACTATAGACTATAGAACTTGTTGGTGGAAAAGGGGTTAGAGTGGACAGGCTGTCAGGTGTGGCCTGCATTGTACCAGCCCCTTCCTAAGAGTCAGGGCATGGTCTAAAGCCAGGACTCTCACAGATACCTTACTATTTGAAGCAGGGCAAAGATAAGAGATTAATCCAAAAGGACAAAATAAATAAATAAAAACAATGAGGGGCAGGAGGACGGTGAAAGAAAGTAGAGGAAACAAGAAAAAAGTAATACTTTTTTGTGGACCTTGTTGAAGTTATTATTGGTGTTATATTTGCAAGTATTAGTATGTGTCCGCAGTCGTACACATCTATAAGTCAGTATGTTGTTTCTGTCTTCTCTTCCTATCCTGTCTACCTTCTCGTTCCCTCTCTCTTTTTATCTTTCCCTCACACATTCCCATGAGCATGCTTACACATTCAAGTAACAAGTACATCATTTTACATGCACACAGATATTCACTACAAATATGACATGGATTTCTCTCACTTACATACATAACTCTGCATCTGTACCCATTTAGTGTTTCTGTTTTGTTCTTTCAAACGTGTGTTTTATTCTCTCACTGTGTCTCTTCTGTCTGTAGATTTTCTTGTGACTGTTTCTTAAATTTGTTTTACCTTTTTTGGTGACAACATAATAATTAATGAATATAAAATAAAAATCAATAAATTTAAAATTTAATTAAAAAAATTAATGAACTAAATAAAATTTGATAGAAATACGATAAATGTGACAATATAAATTCATGCCTCCCCCAACATCACTGTTAGGAAATGTTTAGGAAAATTTCCCTCTTTTTAACCCTACCTGCTTTATTTGCCCTGAAAAACAATTTGTAATACATAATTTATTTTAAAAACAACTGTAGTTGATTCATTTTACCAGAGTCAGAAAGGGGTTATTGTGCAGACCATTTGGTTTCTTAAGAGAGCACACAGAATATACATGTACACTGACTAGACTGAAACATCCACCTGTCAGCTCATCTCACACACTCCCATCCTCTGTGTGTTGCTGTGTTCACACCTTTATATTCTGCACCTTAGACAGCAATAATAACTGTGAGAAACCACAGTGAGCAGTGTTCCGCATACCACACTGCGATTGCACAGCTGTTTAAATGGTATGAAATGAGTCATGGCATTGACATTGCTCACATGAACTTAATGCTGGTCATTGTGATTGTGCTATTAAAAGAGAGTCATAAAGCCTGTATGGTAGGTACGCTAAAGTCCATCTACAGTTTTGCCATTCTTATGCCCATTCTTATATCTCAAGAAGACCTTGAGAGAGTTCCCCAAAACTTGGTACAAACGTCCACTTGGACCCAAGAAAGAACTGAATAGATTATGTTGGTTGAAGGTCAAAAGTCAAGGTCGTGACTGATGATGTCGTGATGACATTTTATATCCAAAAGGTCAAAGGTCAACGTAACTGTGACATCATAATGTTCTGCAAAAACACTTTTCTGGCCATTATTCAATGTCAATTGATTGATTGATCATATCTCAGGAACAGAAGGGGGGACATTTGGTCAGATACTGAAATGGTGAATCTAATTTTGGTTGCCCACCTTGACACTTTCCTGATTGTATACATCTTCTGTGCTGCTAGGGGGACAATGGGTGGGAAGCATGAATATAAACTTGAGAAACTGGTTTGCTGAGGCATGCAACCACCGTTTTGTTTTTTTACTTTACTTTTTACTCAGCAGCACCCTGCTCTACTCTTTGTCACTTACACACTTTAACACTAAGCCCCCGCCCTGTACTACAGCTGCCAGAATTTGTGAACTAATAAATAGTGTCACTTGAGCAGTGTGGGGGTGCCTTGCTCAGTGACACTTCAGTGGTGCCAATAGCTTTACATTCCAGTATAAATTCATTCCAAAATATTACAATTTGCAATCTGTAACTTGCTTAAGCCTTCTAAAATGTCATTTTGCAATCTTTTAACTATCATTTCATTTATAACACAAAAACAGTTTGATTCCAGAGAGGTTTTGAGCATGTAGTGATAGCATTCACAGCATTATGGCTGCGCTTACAAACCGCTGATCTATATGTCTAATATTAGCTGTCATGTTTGATGACCTCTTTCCTTTCTTTTTCCCATTGCTCTGTCAATGTTCCTTTACACTCGTGGCTCACTGATGTTGGTGCAAGCCGGTGAGTACAACACATGAATGACATGCGCAAGTGTGGGGCTGCATTGGTTGAAGGCTTCTGAATACTTAATGACTCAACAATGCTGCAGAGTACCATCAGCAGCATGTTAACAGATGTCAGAGCAGCTCTGCTTGTGGACAGTTGGGGTGTGTTTGGATAACCAGCTGCTTTCTTAATAAGGCAGCAGTCATCTGCACAAGGTGTAGAGAGTCAAGACACTGAAGGAATCTGACTGAACTAGAGCTGCTGCAACATATTGTGTCAGTTTTAGACTGATGTCAAACTTAACATGACAGTCACACTGTCAGCTGATTGTCTCTCTGGTGAATGAATGTAAATTTACTACATTCACAATTCAGTGAAGCCACAGCCTATAGTATTTCTGCAGTATTCTGTCACAGTGGATGGAACTTTTTGGCATTAATCAAAAGTGTATATATACATATATTTTTTAAATAAACACAAGACGTTTGTGCTCTAGAGAAAGGATCAGCACTCAGTGAAAAACCTCCTAAGCCCTATGATAAGCTATTATGGCAAAGGTTAAACTATACAGACCAGTGAGCAGTGATAACTAACATGTCTTTGGGGTCATCGGGTGGGAACCTCCTTTCACCGGTGTTTCATCTAGTTGGTCCCATGACACCTCCAGGAGGCTAGACAGTTATCTCTGGCATCCCAGAAACACTCCCCTAATGCCAGCTCTCACTGCTCCCCACACCAACCCAATAACCTCTTTTACCTTACTTACACATGGCTTTCTCAGCCCAAACAGCACTGCCACCTTCAACCAAACCCAGGCTCCGTACATGTGAGCTCCAGGTAGAAACAGTGCTGATACTACCTTTCCTAGCACATTCACCATACTCTATTTCACACGCTACATAGCATAACTACAATATAAGCTAAAGTTAAAGGAGCTAAATGAACTTACAGGATCAGCAAGCACACTCACCTTGCCGCATGGCCTCAAACAAAATGGATTCAAATAGGCCACTCCCACACTTAAATACTTCCTCTTCCTGGATTTCCTCCTGAGAGGAA
>NC_065514.1:36193425-36241524 GCF_006386435.1 Epinephelus moara
TATATATATATATATATATGTGTGTGTGTGTGTGTGTGTGTGTATATATATATATCTATCTATATATATATGTCTATAGTCTTATATACATATATGTGTGTGTGTATATATATATATATATATATATGTATAGTCATATATACATATATAGAGTTTGTGTCACACAGTTGTTATGGTTACAGGCTATTTAACCCGGTTACACCTTGTAAATGACCGTAAAAAGGCATTGATTTGTGCTATTCTGTTAGTAGATTTTGTAAACACACACACATTACGCAGTGTCATCAGCAGTTGAAAATATAATAGCCGTTCTCACTCGAGCAGCTGAGTGTGTGGGAGCCCGGCGGAGGTTTGCAAGCTTGGCTAGAGGGTGTTGAAGTGTGCGCAGCCCAGTTCTGTGCTCTGGCCTGTCAGGAGAATCACGAACTGACCGAACTGCTCCAGAACTACTGGTGCTGCCGCAGACAGCTGACCCAGCCACACACGCAGACATACACAGTCCTCTGACTGCAAGAGCACTGAGAATCGTCTCTGGAGCTTCAGAGATGAACAGCAGAAACAGCCAGTGCTTGTGTGTGTTCTGTTCAGGTGTTGTCACGTAAATAACAGTCCCCAAGCAATAAACAGGACAGACAATAGGATTTTATTTATTTTTACACTACATTTTCACTGAAAGCTGACCGAATCCGACCGGAACCCGAATACAATTTATACATTTTTGACCGAACCCGGCCCAATGGGACCCGACGGGCTCGGATCGGGAAGCCACAATCTACTGTACAGTGCAATACATAGAGGAAGAGAAGTGTGTTCCTCTTTGTCCACCGTGCAAACCAGAAAGAATGAATGATGCAACATTCAGCAGAAATGAAGCAAACATTCAGACAACACAAAGTACAAATAAAGCAAGATACAAAAACAGGCACAGACATGTAGTGCAATACACAGAACAACTATAAAAGAGTTATGAAAACAGAAAAGCATAAATATAACTGAGTGTGAAGTAGTACAAAAGTTGAAGTAGCAGTTTGTGTGTCCCTTAGGCTATTTATGTATACAGGATATGTATGTACACTGCTAAAAAAAAAAATTAAGGTCCACCTAATGGTCACAGTATCACACCAAGTCAGTTAAATTTAAGGTATATCAAGCTGTTCATTTAGGAAGCACAAGTGATTGTGAATCAGTTTCACCTGCTTTGGTGCAAATGAAAGTGGCAACAGGTGCAATGGAGTGGCAAAAGTAAGACAACCCCCAAAAAGGGAATGGTTTTACATGTGGTGGCCACAGACAGTTGCTCTTGCCTTGTCCTTCCTGACTGATTCTTCTCTAGTATTGTGTTCTGCTAGTGTCCTTGTCAAGACTGTTAGCATGAGGCGTTACCTGCAGCCCAATCAGATTGTATAGGTAGTCCAGCTCCTCTAGGATGGCACATCCATACGTGCGGTCGCAAGAAGGTTTGCTGTGTCTCCCAGCACAGTCTCAAGAGCATTGAGGAGATACCAGGAGACGACCGTTACATAAGGAAAGCGAGCTGGACAGGACCGTAGGAGAGCATCAACCCAGCAGAAGGACCAGTATCTGCTCCTTTGTGCAAGGACAAACAGAAGGAGCACTGCCAGAGCTCTACAAAATGACCTCCAGCAGGCTACTGGTGTGCACGTTTCTGACCAAACTGTCAGAAACAAACTCCATGAAGGTGGCATGGATGTCGTAGCACGTATGGTGACGGTCTTGGGGATGACATCATCTGTCTTGACCACATCAGCCCAGAGCTGTGGAACTTTCTGTTGGTGCCATTACACAGGTTGAACCCAGCTCTGGGCTGTGGGGTGTGTGGTTTCTATCAGAGCACAGCTGGTTCAATCTAAAGTAGGTTGGAACAGTAGACAATGATTGTTGCGTTCGTAAATCCAATCTGATGCTCTACACTAAAATGAGAGCCCCATTGTTCTAAGAGAGAGAGCATTCACACTCAGGCCCAATAGAACCTATGTGCACGCATTATGACTAAACAGATGTCAGAGCAAGGAGCACAGGACTGCTCCTCAGAGCCATGCTTAAGGGGCACCTCAGCAGTGGAGAGGAGGCAGACAGGCACCTCTCCATCCACCAGTCCACACTCCGTACTTCATGTGTAGGGACTTGAACCAGCAAACTCCGCTTCCCAAGCGGGAACATATACCTGAAATTGAAAAAGGTATTTTTTCTGATAACGAGTGTAAAAATAATGTGAATTCTATCCACTGTGCTTAGGTGTAAAATATCATGAAACTATTAAGTGAGAAGTGATTCTCTTCCAGGCAGTGTAGATGAGATCTGAGCCTGTGGTTCTGCCCTCTGATGGCAGAACTACAACAACCAGCTTGTCCACACTCTGGTCCTTGACCTCTATAAGAAATACAATACTCCCATACTACCACTGACCTGATGATCATGTTGCTCTGCGGCATGGTTTGTTTTTTGTTGTCTTGCCATTAAATGAACATATGGCACATTGAGACCTCTTACCTTTAAACCTCATAACATCACAGGTGAATGAACCTTTTAGAGAACTAATGCATGGAGTTTGTATTTTTGTAAAACAAAAACATATACCAGGTTCCCACTGTCTAATATTGTTTCATTGGTGGAGCTCAGATGGTTGTATGCATCAGTGTCCTGGTGTGCTGTATGTTAGTGTGTTTGTGTTTGCCAATGGCATAATTTTGGCCCGCTGCATGCGTTCTTGTGCACTTACGTCCTCGTCTCTATCTTCTCATGACAACACATCTGAATAAACTTGAGCTGGGTATGGACTGAGTCCTGTTAATGCCTTGCACCTGTCACACACTGCTCCAACCTGAATACTGCATTTCCACCTAGGACAGTCTGAGGGCACAAACTGAAAGCCAAGCACATGTGACCACCAACAAACCAAACTTGTCTGCTGTTATTTTCATTCAGTTGAAATGGGTACTGAGATGGGCCTAACATTAGTGAGCATATTATTATAGAAGTTGACTGTCTCATTTCTTCTCTATATTACACTTCCTTTTTAAGAGTCTCTGCTGACAATCACATTAGTATAAAGCTGTGGTTTCTCCAAAACCATTTAATTCTACATGATGAATATGGGAGTGTGAGGCAATAATGTTAGGCCCTGATCACACAGAAAGCATTTTGCCAGCTGGAGGCGGCTTTTTGTAATTGGTTCTAATGAGAATGCAGCTTTTTACTTGCTGTTTTTGCATATCTACGAGCCTCACGTTTCTGCGTTCTAGGCACCTGGTGTTTTTGCTGGAGCGCTCTGAACTCTGGGAGTTGAAAAAACTTAAACTCAGAGCAGAAAAGCACCTCACATCATCTCCACTTTTTCCCATTGTCCAGTGGGATGATTTGAGAGGCAGGCCTACTGTGGTGGTCATGACCACAAGTTTACAGTTGGTAAATAATGAAGGAGAAATTGGTGGTGCTGAGTCGCTTGGCAGCACCAATGGACACCCAGGAGTTAGTATTCATTTTGTCAAACTGCCCCTGAATCATCCTAAAATATGCCTGGAAATGGCCATCATGGAGGCGAAGCTCCTGGACCAACTGATGGCACTCCCTGTGATCCATCCTCTTTTTTTTAGGGTCTCATGTACCTACACAGATCTCCATTTCCCTGTGTCCAACAAACTATTTGCTGACAGCCTCACACCCTCATTTGCAACCTGCACAACACTTTGTGTGATTGGGGCCTTATCCTGCAGAATATAATAGTTTTGCCGTTGTTAAAAGCAGCCCCCAGTGACTTAAATTCATGAAGAATGATCAGCTTTTTTAGATTCTCTGTTTACCGTGGATGCATGTGAGAAAAACAGTCTTCTTCATGAATTCAAGGTAACAGCAGTTACTGATGTACAAATGGTCATTTTGCAGGTGAAGTATTCCTTTAAATAACAATTGAACAGTGTATGCCATTCTTTAAGGTATTCACATGCCAAAGACAAAATTTGGCATACACATTTTAATGATAGTTAAGAGAGCAACATGTATGTACTCTTGTACTCTATGTACTCTCTCTTTATACATTTCAGCCATGGTGGAGGCCTTTTCCACTGTCACTTTAGGCAATCCAAGCCATGCCGCGCCAATTTGCATTTCCATTATCAGTTAAGACACGCCGTGCCAGAGATGGAACTTCTCCAGAGTAGGTCCAAAAGCTGGGCCACCCACCCTCAAGTGGGTAGTGGTGACGTCTCACTGACCACAGCCAACCCCCGATGACCCCCCTTCTCACTCACAAACAAGTTGTGTGTGTTGCAAGACTCTACTCACCTCAGTCTACAGGAGACCAGAGAGAAAGGTGTATTGTCTCTGTGTGTTCAGCTGTCAGTACTTTTGTTGCCACAACATTTAGTTATTTACTTGCTTCACAATAAAATAACTGTCTGTAATCTGTAAACAATAATTTGCAGTGATATCACAGTGATTTAGTTCATGGCACTCATATAGCACTCATGTCAAAACAGTTTTTGCAAGTGCTTCACAATAGATGATAAAATAAAATCATAAACACAGGGAAATAAAATGATCCCTCCAATGTAAAAAAAAAAAAAGTTAAATACATCACACAAACACATTTGATTTACTTGTTATGGATTGATTTGTAGACTGGAAATACATATATACTTCAATTTGGCTAACAAGCTAAAATTTTACATGACCCCTATTGTAAATGGCCACCATGATTTACACTTAATGTATATACTGTATACATGTATATCATAACTAAAACCCAACATGCAGTGTGTTAGACATACAACACCACCACTTCCCTCCAGAACAGCTTCAGTGCTCCTCGTTATAGAATCTCCAAGTATGTGCAAATGAGCTGGAGGGCTGACTAGTATTCTTTGATTCAGGCCCACACTGCCTTCACCTGTTCCTTTGGGGTATGGAATATGAAAGTGTACTGTAATCTTAGTCGCCTCTATTATGTTAGCATTAAAAATCCTGCACAGACTGGTATTTGTAAATATGTTAAACATCAGTAGTTCAGAAGGTGAATGTATGTGTATCAAAGTTTGAATGACACGTTGTAACTGTTTTTTACTTTACCCACAGATCATCCAGAAGCCCTCTCATGATCTGAAGCAGCAGTTGGCCAACTACTCCAAGCGGGTGGCAGGCTCTGTCACTGAGCTCATCCAGGCTGCTGAGGCCATGAAAGGTATCCTAACCCTTTATCAGGAACAACAGAATGACAGGGTGTCTTTTAATGTCTCACTTTACATTGAATGGTGTCAGAGTTTTTATTGATCTGTCTAAATGGGTCTGGATCTACCTGCTTTGAAACAACATGACCCTCATCCATTTAAAATGAACATTAGTTTTTTGGTAAAAGTAACACAAAAGTAGTGTAATAAGTAACTTATTACTCTGCACAGAGTAGTATTGTAAAGTAGTTGATTACTTTCAAATGAAGGTAAGCAGTAATATGTAATATATTTTAAGAGTAACTTGTCCACACTAAATAACACCAATCCCTACCAGACATTTGTCAGCACTAGTGAATCTTAATCATGGTAATACACAGTTGCAGGTTTCATGCATACGTAAATGACATTTAAAAAATACTAATTATGTACAATATCAAATGAGAATCTCAACAGGTCATTTTTAAGCTCTTGGTATCCAACTTAAAATTGGTACCCCCTGTGAAAATATCAAAGGCAGACAGCAGTGCACACTGTCTTGAGCATGTCTGAAATAGCCCAGCATCAGGTCTTATTTAGAGCACTTCATGCAGATGAGCCCTGACAGCAATTTGAAGTAGGATTAGTAGATACTCTCCATAGAGTTCTACAGTTTCACACAGCTCTGGTCTGGGATCCCCCTCCGAAGAGTCAAGTACAAATTACATTGAACCCAAGGCAATTCCATGAATGCATCATCTGTCAAATGGAAGGAAAGTCATCCTCAGGGCTTAATATCGCAGATTAATGTCTTTCTGCTCCACTCTAAGAGACATTAGCTGCAACTGAATCCTGCTGCCCACCTGGCTGTAGGTTCATGACTTGGTCTAGCAGATGACGCAGATGGGACGACCATAATGGGTCTGAGAAGTGAAAGAACTGTGATTGACATGCAAAACTAGGGTTCAACAGGATTTTATCTAATCCAAATTCAGCATCAAACTCACCTATCAATCTCCCTATTGGATAGGGGTGGGGGAAAAATCAATACAGCATAGTATTGCAATATTTTTGTGTGGCAATATCTTATTATCACATATTGCCAAGTATCAATTTTTTTATTATATAAATTATTAAAATTACAAATACAAATTAAACTTTAGGTAGTACGTTAGAATAACAATCATCATTTGCTTTTTCAGTTCACTAGATATATTTTGCTGCTGCAAAAAAAATGGTTGAGGTGAGATGAACAGAGTGAAAACTTTGTTATTAGATAAAATAGATGTTGACAAAGTTTTTCTTTGGGGACATAATTTACATTTGAAAAAGGTTAATGAATAGCAATATATTTTATCGCAATTCTCAGCATATTTCAACATATTTAAAATCACAATGAGATCCGCAACAGAAGATATGAGATGCTGATGAAATTATTTTGAGTCATTAACGAATCAGCGTGCTAACTTTGCCCATCTTATTTTTAACAGATGCTGGAGGTCCTGATTTAGAATTACTGTATTAGGCTGATCAGCATGAAATTTAGGGCTATAATCACTCATTCACATTGGAGGGGACCATATTCAATTGACACCTTTTGCAATCCTCCAGGGCAGCCGTCTTCAATGTTTTTTTAGGCCAAGGACCCCTTAGCTCAAAGACAGAAGATGCAATATGATGCACTACATATATTGTATAAAACTGAGTTGCACTTGAGGTAATTCTTCATTTTCTGGTCTTCTCTCATTTGTGCTTGCCTGTAGCTAATATGTCAGCAGCAGTTGTAGCATGGCTAGGTACGTTAGCCTCACCCTCTGTACTTTCACTGGCTGGTTCTGAGGGGGACCATGTATCAGATTCTCTTGATCTAAAAGTTACAAAACGATCCATTATGGATTACAATAATGCCCATACACTTGGAATAATAGAACAGAATAGAATAAACTTTATTCATACCTAAAGGGAAATTCAGCTGTCCAGCAGCTCATAAAAGACAAAAACGCAACAACCACACTTCCCCCCATCAACAACAACAACAACAGCAACACAGTGGTATTAAAATAGACATAAAATTTAAAAAAATTAAAATAAGTGCATAAATAGATTAAAATAAAATTGCCCGTTCCACATTCCAGTCCAGTTGTGGCTAATGTGATGTGTGTGAGTGTGTGTGTGACTGGATTCAGGAGGTGTTAAACAGTCTAACTGCCGTGGGCATTATACAATATAGTTATATAATTAAGCTAATTAGCCAATATATGAAAAAAATAGCATTAGCTAGCTCACATGATTGCAGAAAGATTCATGGGTAACAGTTAGCCTAAGTTGTGCTGTAACCCAAATTAAATGGATTTTATGAATAGGCCATTTTATCTTTAGTAACAATATGTTTGATTCAGTAATCAAGTAGTAATTTGGCACCCCTCTTCAGTAACTCGGAGGAACCCCTAGTGGGTCACGGACCCCCAGTTGAAGACCCAGGCTCTATCTCCCAGGAGGCATTTTTAGAAACTTAACAGCTAATCTGACCTTTTTGGAGAATTTTGAAACAAAAATCTTTGATCAGGGGTTCTCAAAGTTTTGATGACTGAGTGTTATTTTAGGGAGCTAGCAAGGATTGAGTGTCACACATGAAAAATGCACACACACTGACTTTTTATGAGATATTATAGTGTGACTTTTTTTTTTTATATATATATATATATTTTTGGGGGGCATTTTTAGCCTTTAATGGATAGGACAGACAAGTGTGAAAGAGGAAGAGAGAGGGAGTGACATGCAGCAAAGGGCCACAGGCTGGAGTCGAACCCGGGCCGCTGCGGCAACAGCCTTGTACATGGGGCGCCTGCTCTACCACTAAGCCACCAACGCCCCATAGTATGACATTTTTGATAACTTTTACACACTATACTATGACATTTTTTATGACGTGTTATGACATTCTAAAACTTAACAAATCAGTCAACAGTGATAAAGCCTACATAATACTCATATTACATTGTAGATTTCCACTTTTTAATACATTTGAAAGTAATGAAATAGAGAGACTGCATAGCAACACCACTTACACAAACCACACACAGAACTGCAGCACACTGTAATACTAGAACCGTTAATAATAATAATAATGGTAGTAAGTTAAGTTTATGATTACGTTCGCCAATGATTATTTCAGACTGCAGTGCTGGGTTCCATTTTGTACCATAGCAATTTTTTTTCTTCATTGTTTATCAATATATTTGGGTGAACATGTTGAACATTTAAGAATATTGGGGGATTTTTATTTTAACACTACAAGTCACATTCACCCATTCACACACACATTCATACATTGTTGGCGGAGGCTACCATAAAAGGTGCCACCTACTACTCACACTCACACACCGATGGAAGCATCATCGGGAGCAATTTGGGCATCTTGCTCAAGGATACTTCAACATGCTCACTGGAGGAGCTGGGGATCAAACCGCTGATCTTCCAATTAGAATGGACGAGAGTGGACGACCCACTCTACCTCCTGAGCTACAGCTGCACTCAATATATGTGGGATAACCCGCTGTGTCCTGTGCTGTTCTACATCACAGTGCACTCGGGGCTTATTAGGCCACTGTGTGTGTTAATTTCTTAAAATTGTGAAGCTCAGTGTGGATTGTCCATTATGTACTAAATTGACTCACTCACCAGTGCACACTTCATTGAAACAAATGTAATAGCAATAATATAGCCCAGTACATGCATTGAATGAGACTCAAATTGCTTTACATAAAAAAAAATAAATAAATAAATAAAAAAAAGAAGTTTTTTTTTTTATATAAAAACTATATCTGGAAGATTGACAGAGGACTGGGCGGCTGTGGCTCAGGAGGGTAGTGGGTTGTCCACCAATTGGAAGATCAGCAGTTCGATTCCCAGCTCCTCCAAAAGTATCCCTGAGCAAGAACCCCAACTGAACCCCAAATTGCTCCAGATGGCTGTTCCATCTGTGTGTGAGTGTGTTAAAAACTGAATAGCAGGTGGTACCTTGAAACGTAGTCTCGGCCACTTGTGTATGAAAGTGTAAAAAGCGCTTGGAGTGGTTGCAAGACTAAAATGGCATTATACAAGTGCAATTCCATTTACTAAATTTGTGCAGCAGTACATTAAAAGATCTGAGAATGTGTGATATAAAGTGGTCCCAGGCCCTAAACATCTGTTTAAGTAGCAAATAAATTCTAGATGTTGAAAGTCATGATATCATTACCATGACACCAACTTCTGCTGATAGAAGTCCTTTGGTAGAGTGTCAAATGTGGGTTGTTTTTAGGCACAGACTGTGTTTGTGTTGTAGGCACAGAGTGGGTGGACCCAGAGGATCCCACCGTCATCGCAGAGAATGAGCTGTTAGGAGCAGCGGCAGCTATTGAAGCAGCTGCCAAGAAACTGGAGCAGCTAAGGCCCAGGACCAAACCCAAGGTTAGAAGGCTTTATCCAGAGCAGCAGCAGTCACACTGAGCCTGTTAACCTCACCACAGGGTCACATAAAGTGTGTGTGTGCTGCTGTCAGCTCTTAACACTACAAGTGATGGCTGTTCCACAGCTCTGACCCTGGTAGCAATTCGAAAGTGGTTGTGGACACCAGGATTTCCTATATTGTAGACCAACCTGTTCACTTGTTAAGGATGATTGTCTGAATAAATCTTCTGCAGATCATCTCAACCCTGTAACACAACATGTTTACTTTACTGATTTGCCTCTCTTGTAAACAGGAGGCAGATGAGAGTTTGAACTTTGAGGAGCAGATTCTGGAGGCTGCCAAGTCCATCGCAGCTGCCACCAGTGCTCTGGTCAAAGCTGCCTCAGCAGCACAGAGGGAGCTGGTGGCTCAAGGGAAGGTATGTCTGAACCCAATGAAAGGATGGATATCCTGTGAGATCAACATTTAAATCTTCCACAGAAAAATGGTTAACTGTGAGTTTCTAGTGTGCTGTGCACCATCAACTTAAAAGGTTAAATGATAACACCTACCAGTCCATTTTTAGAGCACACCATTCTTTCAGCAAAAACAGCTTATTTTTGAAACACCATTGTTGCTATCCAAATGAGAAGGTTTTGGACCCACCCAGGAGCTGGATAACAGTAACATATAGAGGAAAACTCTAGAAAGATATGTTTTAAAACTGAAACTGCAAAAATTACTGCACTATGTTAGAGTCTTAGACCGTTCACACCAAGACACATCGCTATAGACACAGACGCTTCAAAAAAGCCTTGGCAAAGTGTGTTGAGCAAAACAGCTTGGTGTACCTGTGGAGCGGGTTGGGTGCGCAACTAGAAGATCAAATGTGATTAAAGGAAAAACACAAAAAGTTTACAAAAGCACGCACATCCAGATGATAAGAAACTAGGTGCTGGACAAGAGATCATGCAAGAGACAAAACAGAGTCTGTGCACTAGACTGTGCTCCCATAAATATTTAATTAAGTTACAATGGAGGTGACATTTCGAGCTTTACATTGATGAAATGAATGACTGATGAAGACATCAGGCTAGCTAGCCTCCTGGCTGCTCATGCAACCCCATACATGTGTTTGCCAATTAGTATTTAAATAATGTGGTGGCCTGCATTGTAATTAAATACTGCTAATGTCAACTTTTTGTCTGCATTTACTGTTCCACCACACCTATCAAAATTAAAACAGTAGTGAGTCCTGTCTCTTGCTATTTTTTTTAGCAGCAGCCTGGGCCAAGTGTGACATTGATTAGCGGTGCAACTCCACGTCTTGCACTGAAACATTGAGAATATTTTAATTAAAACCACTAGAAAAAGGTGGGTAGCAATGCACCAAGCCAATGGTCAGAAATTGGTGAGTGTCAGTCGCTCGTCGGCCACCGTTGGCCCCTATCAGCCCCTATCAGGTGTTTTTTTTTTGTTTTTGTTTTTTTTGGGTGGCTACGCAGAGCTTATCGGTGAATGAGTCAATCATATTGGCAAGTGAGCTCAGCACACAAGAAGAGAAATGAAAGTGAGGAAAGTAAACAAAGAGGTAAAGTCAAGAGAAAGTGAGAACAAAACAAACTATTTCCATAAGGTCAGGTTATTTTCCTTTATCCTTTTTCCTATTTCTTAATGACAATTACAGACTACCGCCATCTGTTAGTGTGGAGAGTTATTTCCTCTCCAGATCATACGTGCTGGTTGGCAGTAGTTTTTTTTGCGGTGTGTACGTGTGCAACTTTTTGGCTGAGACACCCGGAACATGAGGCAACGCAAAAGTCAGCTTTTGTGGCCACTAATTCTCTGAATTCAGTTTGGTGTGACCGGGGCCTTCAGGGAAGCTACACAAAATAGATGTTATTGTTATTTTTTTGCAAATGAGTTTTTTTATGTTTAGGGTCATCCTACTTACTTGGGAATTTTTTTTTTTTTTTAAACAGTACAGCTGTATACTTGCGCATTAATTATTTGTCTTGATCTATCCTGTCACATTCCTCCAGCCTTAGTTTTCCTTCCATTCCTAATTTTACTTCTTCTACTTGAACCAATCAGAAGAGCCCTGCAAATACATTACATTTTTTTTCTCTTAAATTTAGTATGCTTGTCCATGTCATTCTTACTCCTAAAAACCAGCAGGCAGTTTCCAACATTACCCTCCTCTGTGCATTTTGTTTTTGATATCTATGTATGTTCTGGCTTCACAGACTTAAAGACTGATGATTCTTAGCCAATTTTCCTGTTCTTTCAGGTGGGAGCAATCCCAGCCAATGCAGTGGATGATGGACAGTGGTCTCAGGGGCTGATTTCAGCTGTAAGTCTTTTCCTTCAAGATTTATTTAAGAGTGTTTTTAAATGATCAGTGAAACATCTCAACATTGATGCTTTCGACTCCTCAGGCCCGAATGGTCGCAGCAGCAACCAACAACCTGTGTGAGGCAGCCAACTCTGCGGTGCAGGGACATGCCAGCGAGGAGAAGCTCATTTCTTCAGCCAAGCAGGTGGCGGCCTCCACTGCTCAGCTGCTGGTGGCCTGCAAGGTCAAGGCTGACCAGGACTCCCAGACCATGAAGAGGCTCCAAGTAAGCACTGCATGTTAATGTCTACTAAGCTGCATTATTGCACTTGACCTAATTTATTTCTTTGCCGAATAAAGGACAGAGCAACTGTCAGAGGGGAAAATGAGAGCTCAGTCACACCTAGAAGTCAAAACTCCAGTGACACTTGTAGTGTACAACTATCAGTAGACCAACATGTTTCAGCTTGTGACCATCATCAGGGTCAACATGAAGGCCACAAGACATAAGTTGTTGGTTGGTCTTCAGACTCTTTACTTTCTCCATGTACCTTGAAAGGAGGAGCTGGAACTCCATACTCTGCTCACCCAGACACCCCTATAAACTGATGAAGGCACCAAAAGGCGATAGCCAAGGCCAGAAGCAATATATATGTACATATGTATGTCCATCCCATTATTGTGAATGCGATATATTCTCTGATAAGTTAATGTGTACTCACCTTTTTCTGATCCAGATGGTCAGGAGGTTTTTACCATGAGCCATATTATCCGCAGAGTTCTCTACCTCTCCACAACAAACCAGGTTATTTAATCTGGCAAAAACACAGAATAACACAGTTTTACATTACAAATCCATGTATTTCCGACACAGTTTGCCATGTTGCTGCGGGTAGCTAGTCCAAAACATACTTAAATGCGGTCACCTTTTTTCTCTGGTAACACTAGATCCAGAAGTTCAGGAGGTTTTACTGGGACCTGAATTATCTGCAGAGATCTCTTCATCTCAAAAAACAAACCGACCAGGTGATTTCAACCATTAAAAACACTGAATAAAAGCAGTTTCACGTTACAAATCAGTGCAACCCAGGAGCTGCTCCCTGCAGCTGGACTTCTTACTACATTGGCCGATATGAAAACATGAATGTTCCTATGTAAAGCAAGTGTTTGGTTTGTCCGTTCTGGGCTACTGTAGAAACATGGCGATCTCCATAAACTAGGGCCCGCTCCCTGTGTAGATATAAATGGCTCAATCTGGAGAACACAACATTATTTTTAGGTGATTATACACTAAGGAAAACATACTTATATACTATATTCTATATCTGCCAATATTTGCTCCTAAATCCTACACACTGGACCTTAATTACAGAGAATATGAGAAAAATAGAGGCAAGGAATCTGCATTAGTTAACATGACAACAGAGTTTGTTTGAACTTGAGCCATTTTCCCGAGACTGGAAAGCCAGGGTGAGGTCCAAAGTTAGCTCCCCAACCCTTTAATCCTGCTTCATTACACTGACATCTGATACAGGCAAATGCACAGCAAGACATGCAATCCTCATCTATACATATATTTCAAACCTACAGTACCTGCTGAGGGAACAATAGTTACATCACAGCGTAAGTCATTCTGCAACAGCTGAGAGTGCTGAACAGTCTATTTATAGGCGGGAGTTTGAGTGTTTAGGGTTACAGGTGAGCTGCATTATCTGCACAGCTGCTACATCAGGATTAGTGTGCTCTGTATTTAGCACAGGTAAGAGTGCTTTTTACATACTGCTTCATTACAGTAATCTTTAAAGGACTACTCCACAGATTTACTACGATTGCACTTCCATAAAGTTGGCGAACTCCTAAGAGACAGATTAAAAAAAAGCAACAGAGTCAGAGAGACCCTGACTTTTAGTCCCTAGTATGACTCACTACAACCTGTATTTCCCATAATGCAATCAATAGTATCTTTTTGGTAGACCCTCCCTGCCTGGTAATTGCCCACATATTTCAAACAACATACCTGCAGTTTGTAACTCAGGCCTTCTTGTTTCCAAGCCTAAACAAAGTTAGCACTGATGATATCACTAGGCATGACAGCATCATGGTTATTTCCTCAGACACAGAGAGAGTTACACTGTTTTCCATTTGGCTGAAGAGTAAATTCACCTTTATATGTAAAAGTGGTGGAGTACCACTCTTAAAAGTAAGTTTATCTTCTGAAACTGTCTGAAAGCACTGATTCACTTGTGGAAATAATGGAGCACACAGGGGTTGTTGTGACCTTTATGTGTAACTGATGCGGTCAGTCCCAAGACATTACAGAAACTACAAGTATCTCCTGTCACCCCATCCACCCAAAACTACTATATTTAAGGCTGTGTGTATGCTAGCTGTGAGCACATCAGCCTGCCCAGGCCATCTCATGTTCTCTGATCCAATCAGCAGTGGCTTATCTCCTCCTCTTCTGGGCCTGCAGCTGCCACCACAGTAATTCCCATACATTTATGTCTACAGGAGCTCTGGAAACAATCCACCAGTCCAGCCATGGCACCAGAAGTGGAAACATTAGCCCTGATCTATGATTACACCAGCAGCATTTGCTCTCTTCACTCTTTGCCATGGTACTTTTTAGGGTTGTAATTATCCAGAGTGATGAGTAATGTGTAGTCTCTCAGCTGAATGTGTGAATATCTGAGGAAAGGTGGCTGTTTGGATTCATCCTAATGACTGAAGGAGGCTCAAGGAAAGGACTGGCATATACACTGAGTCACCAGTTTTTTGTTTTTGTTTTTGTTTTGTTTTTGGTCTCACCGTATTTAGCATACAACCTGGGAGTGTTAACATGTTATTCCAAAGGATAACATAATGGTAATCCAAATTGCTGGCTTTTTTGTCACGGTAGACAAATGACAAAGGAAAATTTTACATTGGAAATATGTGTTTGCATTGCTGTTAATATTGGATGTAAAGGCTATTTGCCTTTGCTTTGACACTTGTGAAGCTCTTTACACCATGTTTCACACTGTGTCCTAACTGGATGCGATGCGAGCAAGTGTCAGCGACTAAATGCATTTGATTGCATTGTTTTCTATATGACTATCCTAACTGCCTGCAAATGACATGGCGCAAAGCAGCATGATGAGGTGTGGCGTTTTGAGCTGAGCATTTGTTGGATGCCCCATTTCTATTTTTATTCTGTTGCTCACATTGACAGTGCTGCGATGGACAAGGAACAGCTGATTAACAAAGTTGAAATGAGGAGTTACCTATATGATACCTACTTGTTTCACTACAATAATTAAGTTGGCATCTGGCTGGAGGGAGATCACCAGGGAGCTAAACAGGAGCTGAAGGACCCACAGTCACGATCACGATACTGAGGTCACGATACAATATTATTTTGAAATGCTGAGTATTGCGATACAATATATTGTGATATATTGCGATTTATTACCTCTTTTTCCAACTGCAAATTATGTCCTCAAAGGAAAACTTTGTCAACACCAGTTTTTCCTCATAAGATAGAGTTTCAGTCTGTTCATCTGACTTCAATCATTTTTATTGCAGCAAAATGTGATGCAAAGCAGACAGACTGACCGACACCATCATAAAATCTGTCAGAAATGCTGCATACACCTGACAACCTGAACTGTTGGCAGATTTAAAGCCCTCTGCAAGGCCAGATTAAACACATGAGCCAAACACTTCACACGCAGGTATCCCGCTAACTGAATGGCAACATCCATGTTAAAAGCGTTGTCTGTTACAACAACAATCCCCCCCCAATTCTTGTGCTGCATTTTGCAGGAGGTCTGCAATGTTTGTTCCAGTGTGACTTTAATGTACTGTTGTAGCTTGGAGTATGTGAGACAGCAGTCACCAGTCATCTGTGAGATAATGTGCCATTATGGTCATGTAAGAATCCACTGACCTTGAAGTCCAGGCATCACAAGTTAATGCCACCCCTCCTACTGTTATCAAAGATTCCTCAACTATATGCTTCACTTCTCTGTAGAGCTTTGGTACGGCTTTGTTGGTGAAAAAATGTCAGGACGGGTCACATACCTGGGTTGCAGTGTTTTTAGCATGTAACAAAAGTCTTTGTTTTTTCAACAACGCTGTATGGGCGCAGATCGTTACACATGTAAGTTGGTGATGTACTGTGTTATTTTCTTAGCTCTCTCAAAGTTTGTAGTTTTGTCAAGCTAAGTGTGTTAAGTGTTGGTTGATATTTTGGCGGAGCATGGTTTAGCATTAGCTTGGCCGTCAGTGGCTAATGTATCTCACAAGAGAGAGTACACCCCTCACATTTCAGCAACCATTTTATCATAACTTCTCAAGGGACAATACTATAGAAATGAAACTTGGAAATACTTTAGAGTAGTCAGTGTACAGCTTGTATAGCAATATAGATTTTCTATCCACAGAAAATTACTCAACACACAGCCATTATTGTCTAAATAGCTGGCAACACAAGTGAGTACACCCCTAGTGATACCTGTACATGTTGTTCAAACATGCAAAGCCACCTATCCGATTCATCGTGTTCATGTTTTTGCCCGCTTGAGTGGACCATACAAATTTGTGTGTCATGGATTAGAGCTGTTAAATTTGGTGCTTTGGGTACAATTCTCTCATACTGGCCACTGGATGTTCAACATGACACCTCATGGCACAGAACAGGTTGTGAGAAATAGAATTGTTGCTCTCCACGAAGATGACCCAGGCTATAAGAAGACTGGTAACACCCTGAAACTGAGCTACAGCACGGTGGCAAAGGTCATACAGCGGTTTTCCAAGATGGGTACCACTCGAAACAGGTCTCGCCAGGGTCGACCATAGAAGTGGAGTCCTCGTGCTCTGCGTCATATCCAAAAGTTGGCTTAAAAAAACAGTCGCATAAGTGCTGCCAGCATTGCTGCAGAGGTTGAAGAAGCGGGAGGTCAGCGTGTCAGTGCTCAGACCATACGCTGCACACTGCATCAAGTTGGTCTGCATGGCCGTCGTCCCAGAAGGAAGCCCTTTCTGAAGCTGGCTCAAAAGAAAGCTTAGCGAATACAGTTGAAGTCTATAGGGGGTCAGTAGCCTACTCGTAAAAGTGAACAAATAAATGTTACAGAAACCCTGAAGCTGGCATTTCTGCCTGTGCATTTAAAATAAACATGTTTAAACAGTAATTCGATAAACGAGAGTCCTTTTTAGTCATTTTAGAAGAAGTTTGATACACGGAAGTATAGTGTGTTCTCTCACGAGATGACATCACAGCCGGGAGGAGGTGAAGCGTCAGGGAAATGCTTAGTATGCTATTTACAGAGATAGCACTGGCGATCTGAACCGGTCAGTGGCGAAAAAAAGCACTTTTAATGTGCAAACTTATATGGGATGCATTTGCCCCCATATCTACCTCGCGGCTGCCGGCTCCCTCAATACTGAACCAATTTTAAAACGAGTTGTACCTATGAATCATACGCACACATACACATGGGGAAATAGGGCCCAGGTTGAAAAATACCGAAGTTATCCTTTAACATAAAGTCACAGGCATCAACATGGCCCATAACACAGATAACATGAAACTATTACTGTTGAAACTATGAAGCTACTATTGTTATTATGTGAAACTTTTCATGTTCTTACAGTATAAGTTATCACATTTTAATGTGAAACTTTTCACATTTTTACAATATAAATTATCACATAACGTGAAACTTTTCACGTTTTTACAGTATAAATTATCACATAACGTGAAACTTTTCACGTTCTTACAATATAAGTTATCACATTTTAACATGAAACTATATTGTTGTAACGTGAAAAACAATATTTTTTCCTGATGTGGCAGCAATACACTTCCGTATGGACCCAAAAAGCAATTGATTTTATTATTTTTGTACCACAACAGTTGTGTCAATATGTGTATTTGCAAAATTAATACTGTTCATAATCAAAGACTGATACTTGCTGTGTATCGATACAATAATGCCATGCAAAATATTGCAATACAATGCTGTATTGGTTTTTTTTTTCCCCCACTCCTAGGAGATGGTGGTGTGATATAGTATGGAAGCTACAACAATGATATCTTTAAGTTACCCATGATGGTATTGTTGTGACTATGAACAATAAGGAAGTGGTTTGTTTACATGATGTGACAGAGTTCCATACTTTACGGATTGAGTGTGGACAGAGAGCATCCGGAGCAACGCAATGCGCACGCACTCAGTTAATGGTGTTAAGGGGCTCTATGTTAAATTCAGATCGTATGAGTTGTCTGGACACATTACTCAACATGGAGGTGGCTGAGCCGCCTTCTACCAGCTAATAGTGTTAACTCCATAAATGGCACTAAATGACCGCAACAGTGCTGATAAAGCTAACAGTGTTAACCAGGGGGGAACTGGAGGGTGGGCGCTTCACTTCAGTCACAACACTCCCACCATCAACAGTAAACAGCATACAAGCACAGTGCAAAGTGGTGGCGATAGCTACCCAGTGGGATACATACATGCACTAACATGCTTGCGTGTCCGGTCTGGACGAATTCATACGCTAGTTATGACAAAGCTTCACACAAATGTCAAAAAGGATAAAATAATAATAATGATAATAATACATTTGATTTATATTGCACTTTTCAGGATACTCAAAGGCGCTTTACAGAGAACAACAACAGCAATCCAAAAAATGAGGAGATGAAATAATCCATAGGGACGTAGAGAGGGAAATAATGCAGCAAGGATAAAGTATGCTGATTTTAGATGTTGTTGGCAGTTTTGTAAAGGTGTGTTTTGAGGGATTTCTTGAAGGTGAAGGGTGAGGAGTAGTCCCTGATGTGTTTAGGGAGTGAGTTCCAGAGAGCGGGGGCAGC
Source organism: Epinephelus moara (assembly GCF_006386435.1). Classification (NCBI taxonomy): domain Eukaryota; kingdom Metazoa; phylum Chordata; class Actinopteri; order Perciformes; family Serranidae; genus Epinephelus; species Epinephelus moara. The sequence continues at coordinate 36,212,220 of NC_065514.1, forward strand.
AATGGAGAAGGCCCTGTTCCCCCCAGGTGCAGTGGTTAGTCCTGGTTGGGGGGTGCAGGAGGTTAGTATCAGCAGACTTGAGAGTGCTGGAGGGAGTGTGCCGGTAGAGGAGCTCAGACAGAGGCAGGTTGTGGAGAGCTTTGTAAGTGATGGGACTGAAGTGGATACGCCAGGGGATGGGGAGCCAGTGGAGGTTATGAAGGAAGGGTGTGATGTGGTCACATGAGAGGACGAGCAGCTGAGTTCTGGATATATTGTAGTTTCTTGAGTGTTGTGGCTGACAAACCGTAGAGGAGACTATTGCAGTAGTCCAGGCTGGAAGTGATGAATGCTTGGATGAGAGTCTCTGCAGCTGAAAAGGAGAGGGACAGACGGAGTTGGGCGATGTTTCTGAGATGGAAGAATACTGTTTTGGTGATGTGCTTGATATGTTGGTCAAAGGAGAGGGTTTGATTAAAATAAATGACACCAAGGTTATGGACATGGGGGGAGGAGAGCACAGTGCAGCCGTCAATGGAGAGGGAGAAGTTATGGGTGGATTTAATAAGAGATTTGAGACTGATGATGACTTCTGATTTGTCACAGTTGAGTTTGAGGAAGTTGGTTTGCAGCCAGGATTTTATTTCGGTGATGCAGTTGGTGAGGGCAGAGTGAGTGGCAGGAGTGATGGCTTTGGTGGAGATGTGGAGCTAAATGTCGTCGGCGAAGCAATGAAACTGAAGTCCATGATGGCAGATTATTTGACCGAGGGGGAGAATGTACAGGATGAGGACGAGGGGGCCGAGAACTGAACCTCGGGGAAATGATGAAGCGATGACATTTTATATCACAAAGGTCAACGTCACCGTGACATAACAATGTTCTCCATAAATTACTTCTCTGGCTATTACTTGCTGTCATATCTCAGGAACAGAAGGGGAGACATTTGGTCAGATGCTGAATTAGTGACACTAATCTTGGGTGTCCACTGTCAAACTGTGCTGAATGTATAGATCCTCTGTGCTGCTGAGGGGGTGATGTGTGTGAAGCATCCATGTTTCACTGACATGGATGTTAACTGTAAAACCCTGTTGAGACCAAAGATTCGCAACGAGATGACTTGAAACAGGCAACTACTTGCAATGCGCTGTTCTGCAACATTGTAAAAACCTGCTGGTTTACACTAATGCAACTAGATGAGATGGTGTATTATCTCTGTGCAACAGCTCTCTGTACTTCCCTTCTGATTTCCAGCTTTTCAGCTGTATTTTGTGGTTGTATATAATTTGTAGCTTTTTGAAATATGAATGAGGACAGTGATAGTGAGATACTGGCTACAGTTGCATTCGTAGTGGTAATGAAATGTGGAAAAGCAGAAACAAGATGAGCGTCAGATGAATGTATTCATAATAAATACACCATAATATAAATAACCAGCACCAATTAATTTGTCAATTAGAAAGTGTGTGTGTATTAGGGGTATATATATCTTTCATTCTTCTTAGACCTTGCCACATGCGTCTGGGACTTGCCACATGTGTCTGGGACTTGCCACGTGTCTGGGATTTCCCACCTGAAATTGTCGTTCTACTTTCTGTCTGTTGTCCCTTTTGCCTCTTTTACTGCTTTTCTTACATTGTAGGCTGCTGCTTTTCAATTGTGTTTCCAGATGGAAACACAGTGGTTGCTTTTCCCCAAGGGGGGTAGCGATTCCTTTCTGTGGCTGCCTCTGAAAGCTGTATAGCAGTGATCCAGCTGTGATCCATAGTGAGTGTGGCTTGCAGTAGTTGGGTTGACGTTACATGAGTGAAATGTGAGCTGTAGGTCACTGATGTAGACTGTGTGGGTTTAAACTGATGAATGACTAAAAACATGGCTGAAATGAGTTTGGTGTAGACAGCCAGGGGAAACATACTGGAGGAACATTCTGTTAGAGCTGTGAGGGGGTGTGATGGGATGTCCCTGGATTTGAGTGGATTTTTTGAGTGTGTGAAAGAGCATATTCCAGATAAAACAGGGTGTGTAGGTGCTCTTTTAACAAATGGATTTGATGACATCAGCCACCTTGTGGTACCTCCTGGTACAAATGCTGTGACAGTCCCCGATTAGTGTGTGGCCTCTGTGTACAGTACAGCTGCTGAAGGGAGCCTCAGTGTTATGTCGTATGTTAGGGCAAGACTAACCATAACATTCCAGTCAAAGATAAACAAGTAGAGGAGATTCACAAATGTCTTTGTGACTGGGTCGTTCTCTGCCAGCTAAGTGTCTGATTTCAGCCTTCAAAGCCGCAAAAGGAGAAAACTCCTCTTTGTTGGAGCTGAGCTGCCCAATGAGACAAATGTTTGGCTTTAAGTGTAGCTCAGCAGGCTGCTCCTCTTTGCCTTTTACAGTTATTCTCAGGCACTGAGCAGGAAAAAAACCCGTTATGGTTTCCTCTCTGAGCACTGGTGGAAGTTATCATTCCCTTTCCAGGAGTTGCTGTTCACAAGAAGCACAGTTGATGTGTCTGCTATCTTAAGTCTGCATGAGTCTGTTTCCACATTCCCTCAAAGACTAAATCATAGACCTAGTTAGAAATATTAGACATCTGTTAGGAATTGCTTTTAGAATTCACCTTATCTTCCCTTTATTGTTTGACCAAAAAAAAAATAAAAAAATCTTAAATCAGGGTAAACTTCGTAGCTTTTTATGGAAGGTTCAAAAGTGAAAAGCTCCAGACAAAGCCAGTAAGGGGATTTTTTGTCAGGTTACTTGCTACCAGTGTTAAGAATGGCACACTCACCTTTATTTTGTTTAATTCTGTGTGTTTCTACAGGCTGCCGGAAATGCTGTGAAGAGGGCCTCTGATAACCTGGTGAAAGCAGCACAGAAAGCAGCATTTGATGCTCAGGATGACCAGGCTGTGGTGGTCAAGAGTAAGATGGTGGGAGGTATTGCTCAGGTGAGTCAAAAGCCCCTTTTACACTGCCAGATTTTCCGCGAATGTTGGGCTGTTTTGCCGGCAAGCTGCAAGCGTTGAGACACAGAGCCGGATTGGCGAGTTGATCCAAGGTGCCCAATTTTCCGAGGCGGCCTTCCGCAACGGGAGCGGCTGTTGAAGACTTGTGGGAGGAGCTGTTGATGGCGCCGCACGTGCGACCCACTGGCGGTGGATAAACAGGAAACAGCTGATAGCAGGAATTAGCAAGCAGCTAGTAGCAAGAGGGAAACACAAACCTGACAGACACTGTAAAGATGAGCAACTGGGGAGACAAGGAATTGCGCGCCCTCCTTGCCCTTTCAAACGAAGAGGCCATTAACCGTCAGATGACGGGAACGATGAAGAACGGGCCGACTTATGAGAGAATCGCCGAAGGACTGACTAGCCGCGGCTTCCCACGTCACTGTTTACATCACAACACTGAGCTACACGTTTTGTTACTTGCTCACGCCCCCCATTGTACCGAAAAAGGCACATTCTGTATAAACAAAAGTAGGTAGGCGGCTGAAAAAAGAGTGATTGGGCTTTCCTGCAAATTTGCACAATTCCTATCTAAAAAGGGCTAAAGATCCCACACACAACAGGAGCACAAATGTAGCCACCCAAATATTGAACCTATATTTACACTTACTCAAAGTAACTACATATATATAGATAGATATATATATATATAAACAGTAAAATACTAAAACTATATATTATTTATTTTATTCCAAATAAATAAATAAAATGCAAAAAGAAAAAGTGTATATTAGAAATATTCATGGGAAAAATGGTTTTGAATAACCCTGAATAAACCTTAAATAACCCTGCTTACTTAGAAAAACTTACTTGGACACATCACAGTCAGACAGTGTCAGATGAAGGAACATGAAAGCCATACTTGAGTAAAAGTACAGATATCTTACCATAAAAAGACTTTGGTAGAAGTTAAATTCACCTATTAGAATATTACTTGAGTGTAAGTCTTAAAAGTATCTGATGTTTACTGCACTTCATTTTCAGAAATAAATTTTATTATGCCTCTGCACTAGTGATAACCGTGGCCAGACTAATTGTTTTGAGATTGTCCATCTGTCCGTCTGTACGTCTGTGCCATTATTGTGAACGTAATGCCTCAAGAACGTCATTATACCACTGCAGTTAGATTTGTGCTCTATTGTTTGTATTTTTATGCAGTAAAAGGAGAAAATGCTTTTACAATGAAGACTAACAGAAGTGTTGGCTAATGTTGAATGTAAATTTCTCCAAATCCAATAACGAGCAGGAGAGTCTAATGAAGTTAAATGAAATACTGTAATAATAAAGTTAAATAAAGTACTGTTATGATAAAAATGAAAAAAAGGAATACTGTTATAATAAAGTCAAATAAAATACTGTTATAACAAAGTTAAATGAAGTACTGTTATAATAAAGTTGAATAAAGTATTGTTATAATTCAAAAAATCAAAGTAGAACCACTTGTGTTTTTATTTTGAAGCACCCAGATCATCTCGAGCAAGAATTGTTGTAGTCTCTTACACAGACGCCGATGACATCAGCACACTGGCTGACTCTGTCGTCTGGACATTCCCATAGGAAAGTTGTAATAGAACTAGCGCTGGCTCCCAGTGGCAGTGAATGTGATTGGATCCAAATCCGTGTATTTCCATACTTCCTCGACCAACGGTTGATTAGCTTTGCCTTACACCCGCCTACACCGGAATTGCTGTTCCCCTAATTGCTGTCCATAGTACATCAGAAAAGGAAGTGTTCAGTGCATCGCAAGAAGAGATTAAAATGGATATGATTTCATTTGATTCACCTCTATTGCAGAGCTGCAATGTCTCTGTTACATGTAAGACACGTCGCACCTATATGGCAACGCCGTCACGTGGTCTGGATATCCCCTCCCATTTCTATTACAAAACAAAAGACAAATGTCCCCAGACTCCCATTCCGAAGTAAGGGAGGCTGGTCACGCGAGACTAGAATTGTTGATGTTCTTACTGTGGACAGAGCCAACGGTTGGATATATGCAGTTAGCACAAAGTTACACTGTTGCCACTGCACCTTTAAATGTGAGGATTTCTTCACTCTGAGCTAAAAACAAACTAACAGCTCTCCAGTTCATATAATAATAATAATCTTTGCAAGTCGCAGTGGTGCTTCATGATCACAAAATGTGACTAAATGGTAACGTTAGCGATCTGGAGCCATGCAGATGAGAAACACGCTTCAATCTGCTCACACACTGTTGTTTGAGAGAAGGTGTTCTGGGTGGGCAGAGGAGCGTGTGTGTGTGACATATCATGTTTGTAATTCTTTGTTTGTCTATGTCTGTGAGAGGGAGAGAGCAGAAGGAGAGAGCAAGAGGGCCGAAACAGCAAAGCAAGTCTCATGCTGGTGTCATAAGGAAACATTGCGACCCTTTATACTTGATGTTTGCAGTGTAGTCATTTTATTCATCCCACGTGGAACAAGCTGCAATACATTTGATATATCACCTACCCCTAGCTTAAGGCATAGTACACATGCACATGTTTACGCGTGATCATCTCCACCTTATTTGGAGCCAGGAATAACCCTGTTAATGTAACAAGTGACTTATGAGAACCCCATGCTCACCACTTGAGGCTCGCTGGAGATTCCAAAGCTTGACAGATCTGCCTAGTTCTGGTTTCTAAAGTAAAGCTGCTTAGAGAAACGGTGAGGGGTTTAGTGAGAAGTCAGTTGTTGTATTTTGTGATTGGATGTGTGGATAAAGCTGGTGTTTCATCAGTGTGTTGACAGACTGTGCTGTGTTGCAGATCATCGCCGCTCAGGAGGAGATGCTGCGGAAAGAAAGGGAGCTGGACGAGGCCAGGAAGAAGCTGGCCATGATCAGACAGCAGCAGTACAAGTTCCTCCCCTCAGAGTTGCGGGAGGACGGCCAGGAACAGTGAGAGTGTGTGTGTGTACATCAGTAATGCAACAGTGATCCGTGGAATGCTCAGGACCTTCCCCCCGCTACATGTAGAGAGACATGGCTTCATGCTTCAGTAGAAACGTAACATTAGGCAGATTGACTCCAATTCCACAGTGATGTATCAGGATGGTTATTATCAATCTGTTTCTATATTTAATTTTGAAAGTCAAAAGTGTTATGATGATTATGAGTTTGATAATACAGAAATATATGTATGCCTTAAATCCTTATTAAGGTATATTTGCTTTTGACTATATATGATCATATACTTTTGAAATATATCTGGCGCTTTTCTTGTCCTTTGTATCTGGATAGCGTGTCTTTGTGTACATGCTGTGTGGCTTCGAAAAATAACAAAATCCTGCCAATAAATTCTGCTCGCCTTCACTGTTAGAACTTTAATGTTAGATCATAGAGATATGAAGGCAAGCACAATTTAGGCTTTTATGCAAATTATGCATAATCTATGCAAATTTTCTATGGAGATGTGTTGTGTTTTTTTGTGTTAGTGTGCATGTTTAGAGGCAAAGAGACGCAATGTCTAAGTGATTGTGAAGCAGAGGTGTGTGGTGACCACATGGACAGTGATGATCTTCAGTACGTTACTTTTAATACTGAAAAAAGGACAAATGGAGTTTTAATGTTTGAATTTGGTAAAATTAACTTTGCAATGGAACAAATCAGAGTAGAAAAACATTATTTTTCTAAAGATTGAGCTATAAAATGTATTAAAATGAAATTTTTCAATAAGTGGCTGTCTTAGTAAAAGTTTTTCGTGTAAGTATTTTGACTTAAGCAGCTCCAGTATTTAGACCTAGATAAGATTAGAAGATTTGTTTGTGTGAAGATTATAAAGCCATATATTTAACTTTAAGACATGTGACATCATATTGACTGTATTTGGGTGTTCATTGTTTTGTGACTCGCTCCAGTGACATGTTATCTGTGCCAATATTAGTGTCTGACACAGTGCTTAAAGTTGTAGTTCAGATTTTTTAAATTGGGCTTGTATGAAGTCCTCATCTATTGTCAATGTGCTACCAACAGTAGATGTCAGTTGGCACAGTTGGAAGTAGGCAGGAGTCCAACACAGACACAGCTTGTGTGTGTGTGTGTGTGTGTGGGTGTGGGTGGGTGTGTGTGTGTGGGTGTGTGTGTGTGTGTGTGTGTGTGTGTGACACTTTGGTGTTTCAAGGGGTTAGTCAGGATTCACCAAAGTCACACAATAACAAACTAACTAACTGATCGAAGCAGCAGTAGACCAGCAGCTCCTGTGTCCAGCAAGCCAAAATTACTGTTTATGTTAATGGCATCTGGTGGCTTTTAAGAGAGCATAGATGGGGAACTGAAGCCGTTGACGACTTCCCTGTTGGAACAGACTGCTTTCTGCATTCTGCTGCCGACCCCCATCCACGGCAGTACATTGCTTAGCTTCCATTTCAGCACTCCTGCCACTTCTCTGACCATGGACCACCTCATACAACCCTACTTCAAAAAATCTGAACTATTCCTTTATTTTCTAGAGAATTCCTGTCTCAGTACAATCCTGTGATTCCAGTCTGAGGTATATATGTTCTGTTCACATAATGCTTTCCTGTTAGATATTACTTGCGTAGAGTTCAAATTATTTCTCATTACCAAGGGCCTAATGTGAGCTCACTCTTTGTTCCCAGTATATCAGTGCTTATAAAGTGCCTTCGTATAATTGTCTCAAGTATTATAATCTGCTAAAATCATTTACCCTTTCGATGCACTTAATTCATAACCCATTTCAATAATTTATCAGAACATCATGAAATCCACCCTTACACCACACGTGTCTTTACTTTCTTTTACCTATGATTTTTAGAGCAAACATGGCACAGCTACGCTAGCATGCCTGATATAAAAATGACTGTTATCATACAAAGCCTTTGTCTTTTGCTCACATTTTGACTTAAATTCCAGCAGCACCACCTCATGGGTACTGTAACAGAGATTTATATTCAATAAAGCCAATTTTCTGTGAAACTGTTGACATCCGTTTCTTAACATTTTGACATTCACTTATTTTCACCCTGTTGATGAGAGAAAGACGTTCCTGGACAGAAGAAATTTTCTGCAACAATGCTTTACTCAGGGTTACACTCATGTATGCTACTGTGGAGGAAACATCATGCAGCCTGTCCTGTGTATAACTAGACTGTATAAAAGTTCATGTTGAGCTGCATTTTAAATGTAAGTGTTCATAACCAGCACAATTTGCTGTTAATCATGTATCATATCAGGTTTGCTCTCTGTTTTTTAGTCTTTATTCCCATAATATCTGTTGCAACTAAAGCATTACTGAGATTTAGTAAGGCATGGCCGGATTAACTTCTTTTAGGGCCTTTGGGCAAAAATAAATTGTAAACCCCCCTTCGTCCTTCGCTGTGCACTGTGCACAGTAGTAATCTGTTGGAATCAAAGGTTGTAAAATTAATGGATGTAGGTACCATGACATCAATCCTTGGTTTTCATTTAGCATTTCTGCTGTCGTATTTTTTTGTTTGTTTGTTTTAACCCAGAAGTGACCATATTTGGGCAAGAGGCTGGTGCTGTGGAGGAGAGCAGGGTGGATCTGATTGAGAAGATAAGGACACTGTCACTCCAAGTGGCCCACCCCTAATTATGCATAACTTTAAGCCTTCATAAAATGTAAACAGTTGAGTTATTAATTCACCCCCGTACAGTTGTAATGAATGTTGAAATTAGCTATAGAGACCAAAACAGTTTTTTGTATTAGAATGTAAACATGTTTCTTTCTTCTTTCTTTTTCTTTTTTTTTTTTTGAACTCTTCATTGAGGTCTTGGGCATGCTGGGCATCAATAAAAAGCATCCAAGTGTGATTATATCTCCCAAGTGAACCCCTCAGAGTAAATATTAGCTTCTTTATTTGAAGACACATCATGACCTCCTTCACCCACTGTATAGAGGAGGGGGGCAGTTAGCCTTCCATATCATCATTCCATCTAATTAGCCTTGTGCTAACAGTGACATAAACACAATAGCGGTCGATTGGTATGAAGTAATACCCTGCCTGGTTAGAGGTATGCCAAACAATGCTGTAAATGGTTCAGGATCCATTGTTTTCTTGCAAATAAATTAGTATACTTCAAATATAGAGGTCCAAGTGTTACATAATGAGTTACATGACCCGAACATGTGGCTGATTGCTGCAGGAGAATGTTTGCATCTCGAACAACTGTCATCAGTAATAAAGAACAATTTTAATAGTTAAGCTTTAGTGAAACAGAGACGGTGACAGAGCTTGAACTGCAGCAGACAGTGGCAGATGCAAATTAATGAGGAATAAATGTGACTGCTGAGATCTCAGATGTTGTCAGGGACAGTCATTATGAGGTCTTGTTCACAGGCATCTTTTATCTTGCTTAGTGATGGAGGGTTTATGTGCTGGATTGGATCATACGCTCTGGATATCTGTCCTTTAAGGTTTGACTCAGACTGTAAACATTCTTCAAAGGGGCAGTTTGGTGGGAGGAGGGGGAATGTTGTATACTGTTTCATGATTAAACTACAAGCCTGTAAATATGAAAAAATGACACCAATGAATGTCAACATTTTTGAGTAAAGCCTTGAAAGAGATGAATGATTTTAAGAAAAAGGTCCTTAAAAAATGCCCTCTCTGTGCCATAATTTGAACGCTGGGTCCATCAGGACCAAAGTGAAAAAGGGGTTTGAGAGCGAGAGACTGTTTTGGAGCCAGCCTCAAGTGGCGGTTCAAAGATGTGCAGTTTTTGGCACTTTTGCTTTGGCTTCAATTTTCAGTCTCAGAGGCTGCTGCTTGTTTGGAAAACTACCTGATCCCAGGTTTGCTGTGTGGTAATTTAATTAATCACAAATGAATTTAGGCGTGTAAGTACCATGTAACCACAACATTGCCTGAAATATCTTAAAGCTGGATTTCAACACTGGGACTCTCTTTAAGACACAGCCTCATGACCAGATAATAAATTAAGACTTCTTTTGATACTGTGCTTTAGTAGAACATGTTCCCATATTGTGAAACAAAGATACAAGTAATCAAATTACTTCAAACCCCTAGCCACAAGTGGCCTTGGGGCTTTTCGTTCCTCTAGGGACCCATTTGGCCTTGGTAATCCAAACTTCTAGTTTGGTCTCTTATCTAACCACACCCTCACTCTTCCTTGTGTAAAACACACATCACACTTCTTCAGTAATGCTTCTGAATGATACCAGTGAATGTTACTCTCTTCTGCAAATCAATTATTTATGAATGCAGTTCATTAGAAACATGGTTGCAACTTGATGTAGACTTGTACTCTTGTCATGCTGTGCTCCCTCTTGTGTGCCCATTCTGTTTGATGCCCACCCAGCTTGCTCTGAGTGACAGCAGGGCCACACCTCACTCACACAGCTCAAAACATGAAAATAGACATGACAGATGGAAAATAGGAAATGGAGGGTCAAGAAAGGGATATACCTGTTGTAATTCACAGCTCATTTTCTGTTTTTGGATTACAGTTCGCTATGGTATCTGCACTGTGTTCTCTTATTTCCACTGTTTAAAATGGAATCTCTTCTGTCTTGGTCATTTCAAGTACTTTTACCACCTGTATTTCCATTTCATGCTACCTCTATCAACCATTTTCAACCCTATTTTCCCATGTTTCTGTGTCCAAGTAACGAAAGGAAACCACAGTTTTGACATTGATCCAGTTTTGGATCCTTTCTATAATGTTGTCAGAAGCCTAGAATAATAATCTGAGCCCGTCAATGGCAAACACAAACACTTTTAGTGGACCTTAACTGATGGTGTGCAAATGCCCCAAGTGGTTAAATTGAAGGCAGTTTTGCCACTGCTGCTGCAGTCCTCTCTCTCAATACTTGACTAGTGTCAACATTTGTTAGTCACTTAGGCACAAAAACATGGAAAAATAGAGTCCAGGCTGAAAACCCAAAGTTTCCCTTTAAGTTAAATAAGCGGTTAAGACTGTTATTTCTTTCTTTCTTTCTTTCTTTCTTTCTTTCTTTCTTTCTTTCTGTCTGTTAAGAAAGTGAAAATGATTTTATTCACGTTTTTCTCATAATCTTCCGACAGGTTGAACTTTTTTCTCAAAGGTATCTTGGGTGTGAGTTGAAGAGTAGAATTGTGTTACCTGCTGATGTCCAGGTGGAGATCTTACGCGCTTGAACGTGATTTATTCCCACATGCTGCAGACAGACGTCACGCACACAGACAGCTCTCACTGCCTAAATATGGACAACGTCCCCGTGCGGATCCTTACTGGAAAAAAGTGAAGGGCTCATCCAGCTGGTACTCCATCCTCGAGCTCTCCCCGAGCCGCCCAGACAAGCCGCACGCGCGCTCCTGTCCACCTCAGTCCCTGTCACAGACCGGTGCCTCTGTCTCTGTCTCTGTCCCTGTCCGGACTAACCCAGCAAACGTCTCCCTTTGCTGAGAGCACACAACCTGAAGCACCATGGAGGCCATCAAGAAGAAAATGCAGATGCTGAAGCTGGATAAGGAGAACGCGATAGACCGGGCAGAGCAGGCTGAAGGGGACAAGAAGGGAGCAGAGGACAAATGCAAACAGGTAGCCTATACTGCGATGGAGCAACACTACACTTCACAAACAACTTAACCAGCTTCTCGCCTGAAATGAAAGGCAATATTCCTTTATAGTGTCTTCGCATAGGCGTTTTCTCATAAATTGTTGGTATTCGAGAATGTCTTATCTTTAAATGAAATACATAAGATAATCTTTTAACAATAAAACATTAAAAGGGAACTCAAACAAACAACAACATAAAAGTAAGAGAAGAACAAACTTGACCAAGTCTGTAAAGTTTGTCAAGACTGAAGAAAAAAACAGATTTTAGTGTGTTCCAAGTAGGGCTTGGCAATATATGGATATGGTATGTATGTATGTATGTATGTATGTATGTATGAATATTGTGATATAAGACTGGATATCGTCTTAGATTTTGGATATCGTAAGTGCTCTGGATTTAAAGGCTGCATTACAGTAAAGTGATGCAATGGACTGAACTTACCAGACTGTTCTATTGTTTGCCTTTACACACTTATGTCCACATTATTTATCAAAAATCTTATAGTGTAAATATTTTGTCCAAGCACCAATAGTCAACCCCACAATATCATTGCAAAATTGACAGTGTGATCTTTCATCGCAAATATCATGATATTTGATTTTCTCTATACTGGCCAGCTCTATTTCCAAGGCATGATGGATTAAATCAGTCAGGACCTCAGCAGCATCTGTAGGGTTTCTATTAGCTAAGGCTCAGCTGGGGTTAATAACTTTGAAAACCACCACCAACCTTAGAGCATGACATCTTTTCCCTTTATTAGATAGTGGACAGTAAAAAAAAAAAAAAAAAAAAAAAACAGGAAATGAGATGCTTCATTTGAATAAACTTCCCACCAGTTCCTCGCTACCTGTGCAAAGTGCAAGGTCAGGAAAATACCAAACTGCAGTGGTTTCTTTCCTTCAGCAACTGAGATCTGAACTTTTGTCACACAGCACATTTAATCCTCTCATGGCACAGTGCCCTTGCAGACTGGATGTGATGATGGTGAGCATGCCATGGAACATATGACCAAAGTCTGTGAGGGCTCAGTGTGTAAGTTTAGAGGGTGGACATCACCATCCAGTACGCTTAGAATTTGCTGCCCCCTGACAAATCCAGCTACACTTTCCAGCTATGAAGTAGGAAATTAGCCACAGCTTTATGGATTACTTGCAGTCTCTCCTGTGCAGCTCCACTGTGTATAGATAGGATATAATATATAGCAGCAATTTAACTATGCAACTGTCCGCATAGCATTTGTTCCCAGGGGATCCCAGCTAGTAGCTATTACAATGCCTGCACAATCACTTCTCTCTGCCAGTCTAGGAGCATTGAATACTGGCATGTCTATTTCTGTAGCTCCCCCCCACCTTCTTTGAATTGTTGCTCCTCTCAGAAAGACAGTCAAGGCTGTTGGTTTGGGAGTTGCCACAATGTCGACTGTAGGATCAGGACTGTCCCAGGCTATTTGTGACTGAGAGGCCTTACATGGCTACAGTCTGGGAGAGACTGTCAGAAGTGATATAGAAAGGACATTTGTCCTGGGAACATTGTGGTCGGGCCACATTACTGTCATTTACAATTGGCTTTTTATAGTTCTTGAAGCTGTTGTTCCAATGGCAACTCACTGAAACGATCTTTGCAAATGAGTCATCGGATAACAAATGCCTTAAATCCAAACTCGAAGGGCTCATCATGTTGGGAGCAAGAAAACTGCTTGTCAGGGGGTCATTAAGATAAAAAAAAAAAGGGGTTTATCATTTTGGGAGAATGAATATGCTCATCAGATTTAATGACAATCTGCCTATTAGATCATCATCAGATCATCGTCATTATGGTTTGGGACACTCTAATGATGATGATCTGCCTATTAGATCATCATCATTAGAGTGTCCCAAACCATAAGGGCTCATCCTCTGGGGAACATAAATTTACTGGGTGGTAGTGGGGTGTGGCTACATATTGTTTGTGCATATGATGTGTAAGATGGCACACTTGTGTATTTTGGTCATATGTTTGTGACAGTCACTGTTAACTGTGATGTTAAGGCCTTGTCCACACGTACAGGAATTTTTTGAAAACAAATATTTTCCTTTATGTTTTGACCTCTTGTCCACACGCATTTGAAGGTTTTTGAAAACGACTGTTTCTGTGTATCTGTGTGGTATTGTTGCAACAATATCAGATTTCCAAGGTACAATAACCGTCTCTGAAAATATCGCTATTTCAAGTTTTAATGAAAGTCTGTGTAAAAAGTGTTTATTTTGACAATAACTTAAAAAAAAGTGAGCTCATCTGTCCAGTTGCATTTTTTTCAATATCATAGATAAGCAAATGTACACGGTATGATGACCATTCATTTTTTTATATTACAGTATACCTTGAAATCAGTATACTGCTGCATGCCTACTGTGTGGACATGGAATGTGGGTTTGGGAAATAATGACATCACCTCAGTTTGCACCTGCCCATTGTTGCTTTGTGCAATGAGCATTCTTTGGTGCTAAAGGAAAGGTCAATAGTACTACAGAAACATTCTCAATCATTCTGCGGGCACTGTGAATATTCACGGCAAATTGCAGCGGAATCTGGTTGGTACCACTAGCAACACTGTCATACATAAGTACTGCAGAATGGCTAATACATTCGAAGGAAATATAATGCTGCCTAGATTACATTTCTTACTTCATACTGTGGGACAATTTGACAAGCACTGTGGCTTGAGTATAAAACTGTCCATCGTAACTCCAGCAGTGTGACAGTACAATGATACATAAATAGAATGCTGAAAGATTGAGTCCTACAAACCAGAAATTAGTTTTATTTTTCCCCTCATCCAGAAGTCAGTGGGTTTTTGGTTAGATGTCTGAAATAAGTTCTGTGGTTAAAGCTGAAGAGACTTTCAAGTTTTGCTCTAAGACATAAAGTACGTCAGTAAATACCCCAACTGTGAATTTTGAAGCTTTTATGTGTATTAACCCTTTAACGTCCTGCTCAACCGTTGGTAGTGCACATTTTGAGTCACTATATCTTAATTAGAAATGTCTTGAACTTAACTCAAACTGATTGGGCTATCTCTACTATTCGGTTTAGGTATGTTATGCTAAAAGAATTCACTAGAGTCACTTTGTCTTTAAATAGTATGCCTTTTCATTTTGCCCCCTACAGCAAGTATTTCTACGACATGTCTAAAGCCATGCTCAATCAAATGGTTGAATTGGCCTTTTATGGTAAAGGTAGTGATGGTAAGATAATAAATATAGAATTTTTATCAAATAAAAAAGGATGTATGTTCACTGTTGTTAATACCTATCTTTAATGTTATTTAATTATATATTTGATGAAAAAAAATTATGTCAGTATGATTTTTCACCATTTCTGGGAGGTACTGTAACTGTTAATATTTGGAATGAATAGAAATTACACTAGTACTAATAATACTGATTTCATGGTCACAAATTGATATATATAGTATACTAACATATTATGGGCATTATAACAGTGTATGGTTTGCAATTTTTTTCCCATCTTAAATTATTTGGTAGATGTTTATTTAAAAAAAAAAAAGGGGGTCTGCAAAAAAAACAAAACATTAATTTTTGTTATTATTGCAAGAAAATAAAAAATGCAAAGAAAATAAATTTCCATTGCTTTTTAAATTTTTTTTTGAAAAATGCTCGGCAATTGATTAATTAGGTACACATATTTGTACATGAACACACAAGTCTGGTATATGTTCACATTAAAAATTGATAGCAGTTTGTATTTACTGAAAAGAGGAGCAGATGAATCAGATTTTTTTTTAGCAAAAATCATTCTCAAAAATTTCTTTTGAATTAACAAAATTATATTGAGAAAACTGGGATATGTGGCACCCCACACAGACTTACAGTACATAATATACGGATAAATTAAGCTGTAATAAAAAGTCAAAATACAAGAATGATTTATCAATGAATGAACTCTCAATATTCCAACTGACTTAATAATCTTTTTGACAGAAAAATTCCATATGGTATTTCCATGTTAATTTACTATTAATCTAAAATTTAATATGAGGAAACTGAGTAATTCTAATATTGTCTATGAATAATTTGGCTTCTTCTTTAGTATGCTTTTTATTTTTGTTACAGAAAATTATAAAATTAGATTTATTTATATTGAGAGAGAGTTTGTTCATCTGAAACCATTTAGAGATTGATGATAGCTCTTCATTTGCTTCTCGAGTCAGTGTGCTAAAATTTTCATGTGAAGCAACATGACATGTCATCAGCAAATATAAGAGGCAGTACATTATTGTAGACCCTGGGTAAATCATTCATATATATCAAAAACAAGAGAGGTCCAAGGATGGAACCTTGAGGTACCCCACAAAGAAGCTTAGCTCTATTTGAATTTTGCATATTTAGAGATACATATTGTTCCCTGTCCTTTCAGTAATCAATCAACCACTTAAGAGCAACATCATGAAAACCATATTTTTGAAGTTTAGCAATAAGGATATTGTGATCAAAGGCTTTTGACAAGGCTAGCAACTGGCTAAGGAGACTACAGACAATAATCACATCAAACACAACTTTATAGCCTCATTGTGGTGGCAACATAAAGTCATGTGACTGTGGTGTAGTTCATTGATAGCCTGAACTATGATTGAAGAGTAAAGCAGTCTAACCTAACAACAGGTGGGATGCAGGACCCGGTTCCCTGTCAAATCCTTAGTTTTGTATGTATAATCTTCCACAGTGACCTCCTTCTCCTCCGTTCATTTATTCCACAATGTATTTTGCAAAGCAAATTAGTACACAATATATCATTGAATTATATATAGAGTTCCAGTTATTTCTCTTCTAAATATTTTCAATATCCATATGGTTGTATCAAAGGCAAGCTTTCCAACTGTCTGACATGTGTTTCTGCTGTGTCTTGGTGTATTTGGCCTGTAGCTGGAGGAGGAGCTGCTGGGTCTGCAGAAGAAGCTGAAAGGAGTGGAGGATGAGCTGGACAAATATTCTGAGTCGCTGAAGGATGCCCAGGAGAAGCTGGAGCAGGCAGAAAAGAAGGCAACAGATGTGAGTGAAGGGAACTGATGCCATGGGTCACATTACTGCAGAAATGCAACTATATTAAGACCACATGAACCTATTGTACTTAGTCCAGTCACATCTGATCGTTTCTAACACAGGTAACACAGGTACCATGTTGTTGACTACATGTGCCATTATTTCAATTTCAATTTCAATTTTCAATTTTATTTATAAAGACCAATATCACAAATCACAATTTGCCTCAGAGGGCTTTACAGCATACGCCCTCCCTCACAGCAGATAAGGAAAAACTCTCCCCAAAAAACCCTTTAACAGGGAAAAAATGGTAGAAACCTCAGGAAGAGCAACTGAGGAGGGATCCCTCTTCCAGGACGGACGGACGTGAAATTGATGTCGTGCACAGAACGGATCAACATGATAAATTTACAGTAATCCATATGACAAAATGAGACATAAAGTAATAATTATAATTATATAATTATATATAAATAATTATAATTATACAAGTATAATATATGACAGAATATGTATGTGACAATGATATTCATATGTGTACAAAATGGTAGAAGTATGACTAAGTAGGAGGTATTAGGCAGGACCATTAATATTTAATATACCACTACACAAATGGCTTCCTTCAGGTGTTGTAAAAAAAGAAGTACCAGTCTGTTTAACTTGAATTACTGCACAGTTGTAAATTTAGACCATCAGTGACATTACCACTGCTATAAACCAACAGTGCCAAGTCTTAAGTCTCTCTCTGTGTTTTAAATATGCCAAGATCAGTTAGTTACTGTCGTTCAAATTTTACACTCCCACATCTCATGTAGGCCTAATAATCATAACCATTTTAATATTGACCTTCAGAAATGCAATTCAAAGCTGGTTGCTCTAAATGTCATCATTAGTTCCAGTTGAAAACTGCTGCTGTGTCTCACCGCTGACAGCAGCAGCAGAGACTGTATAAAATCTGTCATGTGCAGTATCAAATTCTACCTACATATCATAAAGCTTGTCAGCACCTTGAGGGAAATACCATCCATTCTAACGAATGTGAGGAGCTTGGCAGAGAGGATCTGGTTTCACTTGCTTGGCGCTAGTGTGCAGATGCTACTGCTTCTTTGGCTCCTGTACAACGTTCAACGCCTTGGAGTTGCTTTCTGGTGAAGTGCACTGTGCGCTAAGAGCAAACTATCATTTAGTGAAAGAAAGCCACAGTACTGTGTATCATTAACCAATAAACCGTAAGTTTATTAAACTGTGCCAAGTATTCTCCTTTTCCACAGTGTTGAACACAACGGAACATTAGGGCCAGATGAGATGGTGCCACCACAGAGCAAAAAACAGATTGGTCCAGAAAAAATGATCTGGCAAACATGGTGTTGGCCAATCAAATTTGTGAAAATCACACATACCAGGTAGGTTTAAGGGTAGGCTCACAATTTTTCAAGCCTATCTTAAAACAAAAGACATTTGCCAGTGTGAATATTGAACAGGTTTTACTTGCTGTAATCATTCCTCCTGTTCAGACTGACCATTAAAAGATCATTTTGGGGGGTCAGTGGCTTAGTGGATAGAGCAGGCACCCCATGTACAACACCGTTGCTGCAGCGCCCCAGGTTCAACTCCAGCCAGTGGCCCTTTGCTGCATGTCATTCCCCACCCCCCCCCACCCCCCCCACACACACACACACACTTAACTGTCCTATCTATAAAGGCAAAAATGCCCCCAAAAATATCTTTAAAAAGAAAAAAAAAGATCCATTTCTAAATCACTTCCAGTGCGAGGTACAAAATCCAGCCCTTCTTCCTTGTAAAAATGCAGTGGTGGGTAGAGTGCAGTTAAATTAAATTAAAATGCTTTTTTTGTTGTTGTTTTTTAATGAGTGAAAAGCAGCATTTGGTCTCATATGCAGATTTGCTGTGAATTCATGAGTGATAGAAATAGGGGAACAAAACAGAGTTGGCATAGGACCTGCAAAAATCTAGAAATGGCCCTGCTACCTGGTGTGTCTATCTCATTACATCCTTATGTCCCATAGGTGATGAAAGAAAGAAAGAAAGAAAGAAAGAAAGAAAGAAAGAAAGTCCCTACAGACTGAGCCCCCCACCTGAGCTACTGCCACGTAGCTCAGTCTGTAGGGACTTGGCTTGGGAACTGGAGGGTCGCTGACTCAAGTCCCTGTCCGAGTGTGGACTGGTAGCTGGAGAGGTGCCTATCTATCTTGGTCTATCTTCTGTGCAGTGCTGAGGCACCCCTGAGCAAGGCATCAAATCTTCAACCGCCCAGGGCGCCTGCCCATGGGCTGCCTCCCACCCAATGCATGAATGGGTCATGTTTGTGCATGTGAAAGGATATCTTATTAAAAAAAAGAGAGGAGAAATAAACAGTAAGCGGTTAACTTTTGTAACGTAATTGTTGCAGAGTTTGCCCCTCCTAGTTAATCTTAACATTAATGTATCATCAGCTGACTTGCTGTAAATGCAAATGTTGGCTGCTGGCTTGTTAACTGTAACGTTACATTCAAATCAAACAGCCAAACGTTTGCTAACTGGTAATGCTGACATTAATACTAGCAAGTTTACCTCACTTTGTTGGGTTGAATTCCCCATTACAGCTGCAGCTTTCATGAGGTCAGAGGCTGACTCTGTGCTGTGTGTGTGTGTGTGTGTGTGTGTGTGTGTGTGTGTGGGTGTGTGTGTGTGTGTGTGTGTGTGTGTGTGTGTGTGTGTGTGTTTGCAGTCAGCTTCATTTTTTATCTCCATTCATTGTAACATTACCATGGTGTTTTCCTTTAATTTCTAGGCTACTGTAGTTTCAAACACATCTCAAAAATACATTTAAAAACTTAAAATCTGGAACTCTGTTAAGGAGTGTTTACAAGATAAGCTAAGAATAATTAGACAGTGTGCCTGTGACCCTGATTTCAAACCTAATCAGTTGGATCCTAGATTTAGAAAATGGATAATTAAGGGAATAACAACATATTACTTATTAACAGACAAAGGGAAGATTATCAGATTTTCAAACTTTGAGAAGAAAATATGCTTTGGAAAAGCAAGATTTTTATTGGTATTTACAACTACCGCACTATTTCAATCAACATGTTAAAAATCACCCATCAGATCTGGATGACCCAGTGCTGAAAGTAGTTTCAGGATCCTACATGTCAGAATTAAACAAAGGTATTATATCCACACTATATAAGGGTTTTATGTCAAAGAAATCCTATTCCACGGAGTACCTTCAAAATAAATGGTAAAATGAGGGTGATTTTGAGATTTCAAGGGAGTTATTGCAGCTGGAAGTGCACTAATTTTTATATATGGGGAGAACTGTGTTGGAAATGTCTAGTTAGATTTTTCATTACCCAAAGCAGAAAGCACATTCTACAGAAAAAGCTCCCATGTGCTGGAGACTGGGATGCAAATCACTGGCATATATTTTGGGAGTGCCCTGTAATAAGACAGTATTGGTCTGAGATGCACAAAATTTTGGAAGGCACTGTTAACATAAAAATACCTTTCCTATTTAATACTTCTCACTTCACCTACTAAAGAATAGATAAACAAAGCTACGGTCAAACTGGATTCCATATATACAACAGTCATGACCACATTTTTTGGTAAAAGACAGTGACGACAAGTTGCTCTGTATAATCAATCATAAATCAAAACCTTGAGTCAGGTGCTCATGGAGAACGGGAAACAACAGGATACACAGGAAGGCAATCCAGGCACTCTACAAAATGAGGAAGGAAGTATTAAAAAGCCTTTACTGTAGTGGCTAAATCATTAAAAGAGCCAACATGTTTCCACCACATTAAGTTTTTGTCTAGGCTTTAAAAACATACAACAAAGGTATGTCCCCACCTATATAGTAGCAAGAACCAATGGCAGGCCATCACATGACCCAGATAATGACATGACAGGTGCAACAAATAGAAAATAATGAAAAAATAACAACTTGATAAAAAATACACAGAGTATAATGAAATGAAATACCCAGAAAAAATAGATATATAAATATATACACACACATCTTTACACATAGGCTGTGAGAAAAATTATGAAGCCTATAGAGGACAGAGACAGAGTCTTCACCATTTTTCTCACAGCCTATGTGTAAAGATGTATGTGTACATTTACATATTTTTGTTGGGACCTTACCTCTTAACAGGCCTCCAATTAAAGTGTCAAAATGGCTATCGGCAATAATTAATAATTAGCATTAATTATGTTAAATAATTTGACTTAATTTACATTAAATCACCTCATGGGGAACCATTCCCAAAAAGGGAAAATTGATGGCCAGTTAATGCTATCAGTCTAATAAAATACACTAAACTATTAATCTTTAACTATGATCAATAATTAATTAATTAATTAATAACCATTAACAAAATTACCATATTAATAGTACAGGCTGAAGGATTTCGGAGTTCTTGACATAGCAGAGGATGACTATTCATTCACTGTTGTGCAATATTAAACAGACAGCAGGTATAATTCCAAATGTATTTATTCATAAACAAAGCAAGGCAAACGAACATAGGCTACAAATTCTAACTAACTATATAGAAGCATAGGTGTGTATATACGTGTGTGTATTCAAAGGAGAAAGAGAGAGAGAGAGAGAGAGAGAGAAAGAGAGAGAGAGAGAGAGAGAGAGAAAGACAAAAGGAGTGTGTGTGTGTGTGTGTGTGTGTGTGTGTGTGTGTGTGAAACAAAGGCTGTTTGGCCTACAAAACAAAATGGCTGACAAGACAACAGAAAACTACAAGATGGCTTCAGACCGGTTTTTGCCTCACTGTGTGGTTGGTTAGGACAAAGACAAAGGAGATGAAGTGACAACTTTGAGTCTCCTTTGGACACTTTGAGTGTCTGGATTGCCTTCCTATGTATCCACATTTTTTTGGTGTTTACCAGTTAACAGATCCCCTAAAGGATGCCTGATCTCCTTACCAACTTAAAAAATAATGCACTGGAATATCTCTCAATTTGTTAATCTATGGTTGTTGTTTTTTTAAATCTTAGGTCGGGTGGATGGGGGATTAGCGTTGGTCAGGTGGAAACTGGTTCGAGCTGACTCGCTGTATTTAAGGCATATATGGCAAATACAGTGAAGTAAAAAGTAGGTTACTGTTTCAATAATATATTTGAATAAATAGTAGAAGTACAGCTTAAAAACTCATGTGCGTTACTTGTGATGTGTTACTACCCACCCCTGTAAAAAAAAAAAAAAGGTTTATCTGAAGCTAATATGTTCAGTCACAAGTTAAAGCCTTTTAGCACAAAATTCCCCTTTTCCCTCTATCCTTCCACTGCAGCTCAGTACGGAAACACAAAGTGGGAATTTTATACTAAAAAGACATTTTGATTTCAAGAACTTGTAGGTTTAACTACATGCCCTGGAAGGAAGTATTAGTCCTCAGATATCTTCCACTTCACAGTCTACACACCTTCCTGAGTGCGGTTACATTTCTTAATACTATTCCTATGTTCATGTTTCATGTCCATGTAACTCTCTGCTCTGACTAGGTCAGTCTAATGTCAGTGGTTTACAATAACTCTAAGCTCCTACTCAGAATGTGCTTTGAAGACCAAGGCCAGTAATTCTGGATAGTTAATGATATTTATGCAGGTTTCTGTGAGTTATGAGTCAGCATTTATGACCAATTATAGTGCAAAATATCAGAGCGACACAGGGAAGAGTGAGGACTCTCTTTATTTGTCCTTAAAGGAGTGTGATCTCCCTGTGCTGTGTGCAGTGCCACTGAGATGTTACCAAAGATGGAAAAGAATTGAAGCAATGCATGAATTTGTTTATGCTTCCACTGCTTACAGCAGTGTGCTTCTGTAGGTGGTGCTCACTCCAATGTGGACTTCTCAGCCTCAGGCCATCAAGTTCTGTTCACAAACACATACGCATGTACTGTACAGGAGATACAAGGAGATACAATGGGAAAACTTTACCGGAGAAGTCAGATACCATTTGCAGTCAGCAGTGTGTGAGCAATTATCTTACTTTCAAATGATATAGTATAGCTGCATTATATAGTTACTTATGTGTGATTGTATAATATTTATGATATATTAACCCAACATGATTTAAATGATTTTACACTTTTACAGTCATACACTAAATGTGACTGAGATCTTTATCAATGAATATATTTATGATGAAGAAAAGGTTGAGGCCTGAGCCAAATGAATCTTTGAATGCTTTATAGCCATGAAGCATTTCATACAGAGTTCATAAAACAGACTTACTTTACCACTAGACCAATGAGGCTTTCCCTTTTTATCCAGTATTTTTAAGCTCTGACTGTTTGTAGCCAGGGCCCAGTTCTTCAAAAAGTTTAATCTGGATCAGAATTATCCAAGATTTGGAAATCCCATCTTTTGCTATCCAGTATCAGATAGGCCATCTTACTTTGGTGCCAGTTTTTCAAAGCAACGCTGCATTGGATCACCCTGATGATTGTTTTTGAAGTGTCAGAAAACAACACAGGCGATGTCAATGTTAGAAACTACTTTTGACTGTGACATTGTATTGATATGAATTAATAAATAAATGAGAGTTAAAATGAAAGTAACAACCTCAAAGATTTTTAATGAAATAAATGTCTTATATGTCATTGTCTATTGCTGAATGAAGTTACACAATGATGATTCAGCTTATGGCCCACTGATAAAAGCCCTTGCATTTGCAGTATTGGTTGTCTAAATGGAAAAATCCCAAAAATCACAAGCGAAGCCCATAAATCTTGCGAGCTGCAGGATTCATAAAACGAGGTGATATAAACAAATTCACCAGCCTGGTTTCTTGCCTGTCTGCCAACAAACATGCTGCAGTTACTGCTTGGTGCCTCCAAAGTAAATGAAATGAGACTTTTGAGAATTAAATTTAAAAAAAGAGTTTGATAATGACAGCTATTTGGGTAATATTTTTTCATCGTGACAAAATCCTTTACTTTTTGTTTTACTTAAAGTAGACATTAAGCTACCAATGTAATGGTAAATGATCAATGGACTGCACTACTAATCTTCTGACCACTCAAAATGCTTTTACACCACATGCCATATTCACCCATTCACACACTGGTCGCGGAGGCTACTGTACATGGTGCCACCTGATCGTCAGTAACCATTCACACATTCTCACACACTGATGAAGCAGCCATGAGGAGCACTTTGGGTTCTGTGTTTTGCCCAAGGATACTTTGACATGTGGACTGGAGGAGCCGAGGATTAAACCCCCAATCTTTCGATTAGTGGACGATGCACTCTACCTACTGAGCCAATATATAATGGAATATTATGTATTGTATTATGTTGTTTCTCTTGGTGAGAAAGGTATTTACAGCTGCCCCAATAACAGAATACAATGCAACAGAAACAAACTGCACAAAGTTAAGTTTATTCTGATAAAAAATATTGCTTTTGTTGTTATTCATGCAATATATCATTTTAAAGCTCATTTTGTGCTCGTTATAATGGACCTATCTGATGGCACATCAGAATATTATGGAGTAATGTTATAAGGGCATTTGCTGAGACTTTCAGTATTTTCCTTATTGCAGCATTACAGGTCAAAGGTCAAATCTTGTCCCCAGTGTCATGAAAATGTGGCTGGCAGATAGGTTAGAGTCTAAGCTTTACTATAATATATAAGTATATGATATTCTGTGAAGGTTACCCTCTTTTATACTGACTCTATGTGTAAAATGGCAAAAAAACAACATGGAAAATTGTAATGATGGAGTGATGAAAAAAGGAGTGATAGCACACAGAAAGCTATCATTGCTGATTCCAGCACAAGGGACACAGACTTTTTTCAAACTTTTCTCCAAATTGGCACGATCAGCACCCTGGCTCATGGACTATTAAATCCTTATCTACTTTAGAACTGTAATGTTTATACATACATACATATATATATATATATGTATATATACATATAAAAATTCAGTCCAATCAGTTCAAATAAATGGAACAGATTCTGAAAGTTATCAATATCCTACTTAGCTAGAATTCTGCTGAGGGCAGTTATATGTCCTTGGGTCCATTGCCTATCCGTGGTTGTATAATGCTGGTATGAAGTATGGATCATAAGCTGGTCAACTTAATAATTTTACCTCTCTATCAAGCTGGAATCATTTAACCACCTCTAGCCACACCTTGATAGAAAAACTAACCCACTGATTCTGTGATTGAAATAGTTCCTTCACCCTGTCAATACAGCCCAGCACTGATTGTATTATGGTTCCTTACCTTGGGGGTCCTACCCCCATTAGGGGTTGCCAAAGCTTTACAGGGTCGTGAGGCCTTCTTGATTTTAAGAGCCATAAGACAACTTTTTTTTTAATATTGAGTAGGCCTATAACTCATTATTTTATTAATTTCTGTGAAGAAAACTAAATTGAAATCTAGCTTAATATTGTAATTAACTCCCCCCCCCAAAAACTCTCACATGATAAGGCCATGGTAAAGACCTGAACAGCTATAATGACAGAGTCTTCCCTCTGTGTTACACAGCCCTGTCCTGCATTAGAAAAATACACAGTTAAACAACCAAAGAGCTAAAAGAACAATGGCCAAGTGTCAAGAAGAACACTGAAAAAAAATACTGAAAATGACACAAAACAACATTATACAGACAGACACTAGTATAAAATGTTCCTGAAAATATCAAGAAAACTTACCTCTAATTAAATAGCCTACCTGTAAAATAATTTTAATTTTAATAATAATTTTTTTTTAATCATTTTACTCAAACTTTCTGCAGCTATTGTGTTCACTAATTGGATTTATTGTACAGTTTATCAGTTGTTATTGTTACATAGTGAATATATTAAATATCCATCAAATATGTTACTTAATAAGCAGTCATCAGTTTACTCTGATGGAAAAGGGGTCCCTGAAGGTAAAAGTTTGGGAAGCACTGTTCTGTTCTTCTACTTGGCCTCACAAGTTTAGTTACACCAGAGCGCTAGCAATCTGAACTGAGCAGATAAATTTAATTTCACTTAAATCACTTTTTG
The DNA here is from genome assembly GCF_006386435.1 of Epinephelus moara. Lineage (NCBI taxonomy): Eukaryota > Metazoa > Chordata > Actinopteri > Perciformes > Serranidae > Epinephelus > Epinephelus moara. The sequence goes on from NC_065514.1 coordinate 36,237,814, forward strand.
TTCCATATAAACCTGGAAATGTGTTTGTCCCATTCTCTAAACTGTTTTAGGGGGACCTCTACTGGTAATGCTGTAAATAGATAATAATAATACATTTTATTTATAAGCACCTTTCACGACACTCAAGGTGACTTTACAGGCAAAGATAGAGAAAATAACAGCAGATAAAAAGTCATCGAGGTAAGGAATAAAGTAACATGAATTTTAACAAATAAATAACAACAGCAAAGCAAGTGTAGAGTGAGTAAAATTCTGTGTAAATAGTGGATATGTGTAGGGCTAGGCGGATGGGATTCAAACTGAAAAAGCTATTTGAAGGAGGTGAGTTTTGAGGTGGGATTTGAAAGTGGAGAGGGTGTTGATGCAACAAATGTCCAGTATAATTAAGATATAATTCAGGAAGGATATTCATCTTTATTGTTATTCTCTGCTGCTGAGATCATCATGTTTTTTAATTAAATAAACATTTTTAATACACAAGGAGGACATACCTCTAGGTAAGTGAGCCTATTGTGAACCTATTCACCAGTTCTTGGGTGGAGGCATAGTTAAATAATAAGGCACAAGATTTGTGAGCAAGTAAAAATCCAGTGTCTTCCATACATCTTAAAAAAATCATCAACAGAGGTACCCCTGGGCCTGGATTTTAGAGTGTTACCAATACATCATCCTTTACAAACATATCTTAAACTCTACTCATCCTTTAGTTATACCCTCCAAAGCTCTTTCCTGTCTAATGATTCGGGTCAGAAGTTACGTCAGAAGGTTCAAGAGGGTCGGCTGGCTGCCTTTCATTTTGATCATAGCACCATCGTGAATGCATTCATGCAATTATTAGGCCTAATACAAATTCATGTGCACGAATAATCTAAAATTAAATTAAAAGGGACTCTTTGTTACTTATTAGGGGGAGGGATTGGTGCAGAAAGAGGGGGCTTGTCAAATCATTTTTTAAAGCACTGGGGAGGGACTTTTTTGGCTTAGGGAGGGGCATACAAATTTAAACAGCTGTATTTTTTAAACTTATATTACTGACATGTTTTCTTGAAAAAAAATCAGCACATTTACACCATTTATCATACTCAGAAAATGTAAGAACAAAATTATTGTTGGATTTTCACATTTCCTGTTGGTCCTTGGCGCCTTTGTCGCTTTTTGCCGAGTTTTAAAAAGTGATATTTTATTAAATTCACTTTATGTAACATTTAAAATTTGGCAAAAAATAAACCATTTATATGAACTAGCCGGCATGCACTACAAAATGCACTACTGAAAAACTGAGGCTTTTGTCAAATTCAAGATTTATGGTGGAGGGAATGCATTTTCTGCCAGTCACTCAGGGAGGCTCAAGGAAAAATGTTTGTAGCTTTGGGGAGGGTAACAAAAAAAGCCACCCCCTCCTCTGATGAAGAACAGTCCCTTAGGCTTCACGTGTTTAACAAACCACCAGTGTCCAGTATTAATGATGTTTCGTATCACTTCAAAATAAGAGGCTTATCGATAATCATTTTATTTTGAAATTGTAAACGGAAGAATTACCGTTGCCACGGAAACACCGTGACACCTGGGAGCAGCATAGTTGAGCCTTCCCATCATGGCGGCTTTAACATCTGTGGACGCGGTGAGAAGGAAAATCCAAACACTGCAGCAAGTAGCTTACGATGCGGAGGATCGAGCCGAGCTGCTGCAGGCGGAGGCGGACATGGAGAGGCAGGCCAGAGAGAGGGTAATGTAGTGAACCAATCACTCTGTCAACAACTCCCACCTTCCACCGGAAACTATGGAAGTCAGGAAAAACACTAAAATTTTAGTTACGTCACTCTGAAGTTGCTTTCAAAGCATGAAAGAAAGACCAACTTTAATAATTGAATCTAACGTTATTGCTAAAATAAATAGGCCCTTGTGTGTCGAAACTCAATGTTAAAGGTCATCTTGTCACCTTTTAAGTAGCACTGTTACTACAGGCTTTCCTACAGCTGCCAACATAGACAAATATGTACTACTCTAATGATTTTAAAATATCAACAAACAGTCCATGAGCCAGACAAGATGTCAGTAGCCAACCACTGGATGTGGCAAAAAAAGATTTAGGGATTGTTCTTTACTTATCAGAGGGGGTGGCTGGGATGTGACTTCATTTTTTTTTAAATTTTTTATTAAGGTTGTCTGCTGTGCAACAGCAAGGCCACAATGTAATAATTTGTTGCGTATATTCTTATTAGTGTGGATGCTTCAGCAGTAGTACATGTAGGCTACTATGCAGTGCCTGTAGTGTGGAGGCATACAACCACGAGGCAGTAATTGTAGTTCTTACTCTTAAGCAACTGGTCTCAAGGAGCTGGGGCCTGTATCACGAAGCAGGATTAATGTCATGGCGAGATAACTTCAGGGTTAACCCTGGGTTTTCGGTCTCACGAAGCCGGTTCAGTTCTTATCGGGGTAGATCACCATGGTAACTTACTCTGAACGGCTATCCTGCTCCAGAGCAGGGTAGCCGTTCAGGGTTGAATCTGATCCTATAAAAAGCACCACCCACTGGCCAATCAGCTGTTTGGAAAAAAATGTCTCCGCTGACAGAAATGCAGCCCAGTCATGACGGGAAGTTTAATTAATTTGATTGATTTTGATTTGAAAATTTATTTTGAACATTAAAAAAGAAAAGAAAGCAACAACAACAACAGACAATGAAAAGATTGTTCAAAAAGGAGTGGAAAGAAGTCGAAATTTCATCCCACCCCTTCATAAGAAAGAAACTGATCATTTAGCTTTTTTTTTTTAGCTTATTTTAGTAGAATTAATCTCTGATCCTCACAAGAAATACTTTTTTTTCCCCCTCACATACGGCGCTTAGTGACGCTCAGTGCTGCGCTTCTCTCATGATTGTGATTGGTCTGCTGCGTGCGCGTTCACGGCTCTTGATAAAGCAACTCTGGGTTGAGTTACCGAGTTGATATCCAGCGTCGTGATACCGATTATCCTGATTGCCAGTGTTAGGGTTAGTTAACCCAGGATAGGTTTGGGTAACCCAGGAAAGGTTGATCTCGCTTCGTGATACAGGCCCCTGGTTGCCTGCCTGTTGATTTACTTGTATTTGTTGTTGTTTGCATGTTTGTTTGTTTTCTTCTACCTTTTCTTTTTTTATGTTATGTGGGTCATTGTGTGGTCTCAGTTTCACTGGAATAAGTCTGTCTGACCGTCGCAGGTGATTATTACATTGGTGATTATAAATATCTGTACAGAAGGGTGACTAGGATGAATGTTACATAATAGCCACATTGAAAAACACAATGTGAACACCAGGGGCCTGTATCACAAAGCAGGATTAATGTCTTAGCGAGGTAACTTCAGGGTTAACCCTGGGTTTTCGGTCTCACGAAGCCGGTTCAGTTCTTATCGGGGTAGATCACCATGGTAACTTACTCTGAACAGCTATCCTGCTCCAGAGCAGGGTAAGTGCAGGGTTGAATCTGATCCTATAAAAAGCACCACCCACTGGCCAATCAGCTGTTCGGAAAAAAATTACTCTGCTGACAGAAATGCAGCCCAGTCATGACGGGAAGTTTAATTAATTTGATTGATTTTGATTTGAAAATTTATTTTGAACATTAAAAAAGAAAAGAAAGCAACAACAACAGACAATGAAAAGATTGTTCAAAAAGGAGTGGAAAGAAGTCAAAATTTCATCCCACCCCTTCATAAGAAAGAAACTGA
>NC_065514.1:36242061-36261202 GCF_006386435.1 Epinephelus moara
GTTGATATCCAGCGTCGTGATACCGATTATCCTGATTGCCATTGTTAGGGTTAGTCAACCCAGGATAGGTCTGGGTAACCCAGGAAAGGTTGATCTTGCTTCGTGATACAGGCCCCTGGACTGCTAAAGCATAAAGCATAAATTAAGCATAAAGGTCTGCCATATCAATGTATATATTATTTGGATGCTTCAGGAATTTAACACCAAATAAAACCAAAATAATTGTTTTGATCATGTCTTTTGAATTACTGAATATCTGATGCATTCAGTTTTTGAATACTTTCTGTCTAATGTTCTATAAGTCTCTGTCTTTTGGACATTTATATTGTATGTGCGTGTGTGTGTGTGTGTGTGTGTGTGTGTGTGTGTCCCTACAGGCTGAGGCAGAGGTGGCATCGCTAAACAGGCGTATCCAGCTGGTGGAGGAGGAGTTGGACCGAGCTCAGGAGAGACTGGCTACTGCTCTGCAGAAGCTGGAAGAGGCTGAGAAAGCTGCAGATGAGAGTGAGAGGTGAAGAGCTTCATCTCACTTAAATGATTGAATGACTCAGTTTATGCTTCAGTTGCAGGACTGGATTAATCTGCTTGTGAGCCCCAGGATAGAAATGAGCTGATTTACCCAGAGTCTTAGAAAGCAACCAGTTATATTACAGAGATATAGTACATACACCTTCTGCTGTATATTAGTCAGTCTGTGATAATTTGATTACAGAGAAATCTGTTTAAGAATATGTACCATGTAAGCATACTTTCAACTGATTTTGTCAGAGTATCAGGTGAACCAAAGGTCCTGTTATTCCTGGAATTTACTTACCTGTTTGGTTGGCTGTGATGTTTCCAATGTTGGTGTGTTATCAACATTCCACTAATGGTGTCCAGGTTTGACAACTGCATGAACATCTGTAAAAACCAACAAGATCATTTCCTGGCATCACAGTTCTGCCAGCTGGTTTGTTTTGCCATTTGTGATGAAGTGATTAAGGGGGCGCTATTACATGACCAAGTGGCACTAATGCATACCCTTTATATGGAGGGGGGAATGGAACAAATAATTGTCTGGATTACAAAGTGGTCAAAGTGGTCAACTATCCCACAGGTCCTCTCTCTGCTGGTGGTACATACACCCATCAGCCAAAACATTACAACCACTGGTGGGTGAAGTGACATCATCAGCGTTAATTTTTCCGTCTTGATGAAACTCCTGTGTAAAAGAGCCCCTTTTTAGAATTACAATGGTATTCAGATCAAGCACTTTAACACAGTTGAATCTTCAAACATTCATGACTTTGATGTAGGTAGGATGTTAGCCCCTGATGGCGATACTGAATCTAATCACACATAAACAATTGTTTCTGACTGACTGCCTGTTGTTATCTGTCCCTCTTGTCCCTCAGAGGAATGAAGGTAATTGAGAACAGAGCAACCAAAGACGAAGAGAAGATGGAGATCCAGGAGATGCAGCTGAAGGAGGCCAAACACATCGCTGAGGAGGCCGACCGCAAATATGAAGAGGTGGGGGAATCGCTGGTTTCTCAAGGTCTTAGCATGACATCATAAACATAGGCTGTGTTGCTGTTCTACACTACAAGCTAATAACTACACACTACATCTTAACAAGTTTTGAATATGTAGTGAGTTCCCAATGGAAAAGGGACTTAAATCTAAAAACAAGTCAGAGGTAAATGTGTGTTTGGCATTGTAAACCAACAGACAGACAATAGATGATATTTCATATTATCACATTTATATGTGAAAACAGCAAAAAAAAACAGATGGCAATATGCAAAATATTCAGATCATATATAATGATGTAACTGGTGTATGTAATGAAAAACTGAATCTGAATAGCATAATCTGACATTGATTCTTTTTAGTTTGGAAATGAAGTCCAATATACTTGAAACTGAATGTAATGTTACAGTGTATTGTCATAGAACGGTTTGTATGACATCCTACGAAAAATGCATGCACAACAGTTTGTATGATATTCTACAAATTTGCTCCTCACAAATGAGTTACTGTGGTTAGGTTTAGGAAAAGAATCATGGTGAGGATGTACCTTAAAATGACTCAAAGTTTACTCAAAGTTAACGTGGATGTGAACATGCGACTTCAGGGGAAAGTCTCAAAGGTCTGTTTTTCTCTGACCCATCCACCACCCCAACTTGCCTCCTTACAAGCTCTTGGGACTGCTTCCTTGTTTACTGCTGTCAGCACATTGATCGCAGCCTTTCACAATACGTGGGATATGTATGCCTTTGGGTGCATTAGTTTTTGTAGGAAAACATACAGATCATTTGTGAGAACAGCCTGAATATTAAGAAATTTAATTCAGTTGCTCTGAAACTGTGTTTGATCCTCAATGAAAATGTACGTCTCTTTACTTCCACTTCCAAGTTCTTACAATTAGAATTCAGTTCTTGCAATTGCAATTTGTTCAGGAAGAGCAAGAGAATGCAGATTCACAGAACTCCTTTTTAGTTGGTGTACGTTTTGATAGTTTGTGGCTGCATCAGCTTGAATTAGGCCAGCGCAAACCCCAGCACCAGGGGTCTGAACCCTGAACCCCTTACTCCTCCAACGGCTCAACTTTGTGTTACTGCCGTGACACAGGCTAGACCCAGCACTACCACTGGCCACCAGCCTGCTGGGTTTGCAGTGGTTGAATTTGACTCACTACAGCTGCTAACTGGAGGTCTGTCCCTGGAGCTGCTGCCCACTTCCCTCCCAGTGAAGTAGTCTCATAACAGTGGGGAAATATGTACACATTTCCACTAAAAACTTTCAGTATGGTACATTTAGAGCCAAAGGAACATGTACCTAGATCTGCATAACGTTTCCACTGCAGGCAGTACTCCTAAATGTAGGTGGGGTTATTGCTCAAAGCTCTGTCCAGCTCTCACTGTATTTTCTCTTCACTGGTGATGCAGAGGAACGTCTGCATCTCATTCATGGTCCACAGAACGAGGTTTCACGTCAATATTTTCAGAACAAAAAAAGAAGAGTCTGGAGTGAAAGTCTCTCTCAATAGGATATTTAAAAATAGTGGGTATGTGCACTGAGTCCTTGTCGAGCAAGAGCAGGACGTAGTGCTGCTGTAGTGCACCAGGACAATACTCCACTATATTTTTTTTCTTCAAGTGAGGATTAGAATATATGCAATTCACATAATACGGATGATATTCATCAACATTTTTTAAAGGCTTTAAGATCCTGTCATCACGTAAGCATATGTCATCCAAATGAGACAATCAAAACAAATGGAAAGGTCAAAGTTATCGTATTGACAATTCAGGTGTGCTGATGGATTCATGTCATCAACTCATGCGCTGAGTAACATGCAAGAAAACATTCCACCTTAAACGTTTCAGGTAGCTGCCAGCAGTTGGCAGCAAAAGAGAGTCAGCAAAACATCCTTTCATTTTATTGTTAGAGTTTACTAATATATGTAAAACTTGCCATGGTGGGGCATCGGTGGCTTGGTGGGTAGAGCAGGCGCCCCATGTGCAGGGCTGTTGCCGCAGCCCGGGTTCGGATCCGGCCTGTGGCCCTTTGCTGCGTGTGCTCTTTTGTTTGTTGATCGCTCTTTCTCAATGAACATATGTGTACTTAAGCAAACGGTAACTGATTTGTGAGAACTGAATGTGGAAGTAGGAAGAGAGTTTCATTTTTAGTAAGGATCAGATTTCATAATATTACAATCAGTTTCAAGTTTCCTGGAACTCAGGTCCAAACCAATAAAGTCAATTTCAAAATACACTAGTCAGATACAGTTTTTTCAGTGGTATTAATCAACTTAACAATATAGTTCAAATGTTGTGATTCAAATTCATTTTTAATGCAATTATTCCAGTTGTGCAATTTGATTTCAAACATAAATGATTCAAATTCAGTTTCTAGTGATACAAATTTATGCCCATATAACTGGTTTACAAGGATAACAGACCAAATGTTAGGAAGTTTATTTTAGTAATACACAAAAATTTTAAAAAGCATGAATTATTTCTGTGGATTTACCATACATAAGAGTGGGTATTGATTTTATGACTTGGACTTGACTTGGGACTTTATAGCCCAGATTTAAGACTTATTAAGGACTCATCTCTGAATATAGTACATTCTGTAAACAACGAATGCAATAAGTGGTGTATAATTGGAATACAGTAATAGTGCCTGTGAGGATTAATGCTAAAAGTTAGTGTAATGACAGATCCTTTTTCTAAGCAGAGTAAGAAAAGAGAATAGTTGCATTAGTTTAGAGGAGTCACTTCTGTGTGTGCTGATTGTCTGCAGGTTGCTCGTAAGCTGGTGATCCTGGAGGGTGACCTGGAGCGCTCAGAGGAGCGTGCTGAGGTGGCCGAGGCGTAAGTCAACACCTGCACCATGAAAGCTTACACCAACACGAGAGCCAGTGTACATTATTCATGTTACCGTAGTAGAGATCATGTGATTACTTCTATGGCAACATGGGATCTTACATATTCACTTTTAACTGATAAATGTCTTACTTTACATTAATATAATCCTCCTAGTGTTTATATTAATAGCAGTGGACATTGTAAATGCTGCATGGACTCATAAGTCATAATGATTCTCTTAAAGGGATAGTTCAGAGTTTTTGAAGGGGGCTTGTATGGGGTAATGCAGTCAGTCAGCACGCCCCCCAGTTTGGAGAAGCAGGCTGGAGTCTGACATGTAAGTGAAGCAATCTACTGCTGTGGAGGGGTCAGCAACAAAATGTATTTAAGTCACCTAAAAAATGGTACCACCTTAAAAAATCATTATCAGTTGAAGTGTACGCCATATAGATAACAACAATATATTTTATTAAAAAGGTGCCTTTCAAAACACCCAAGGTCACCACCATACAGAGCATAAAATAACATGCATAGCAAGAAACATGAATAGGCAAACACATAGTGTTGCTGTGATAAAAACCAGACAGGCTGTTGCGGGGGGGTGGGGGGGGGGATGGGGGTGTCAGACTAGAGTCTGACCTTCAAACTGTCTTAAATCTGGGCTATAAAGTTGAAGGTCAGACTCTGGTCTGCTTCACCAAACTGGGGGTGTGCTGACTTACATCAAGTGTGGGTAATATATTGGCTATGGATAAGTACCCCATACAACCCCACTTCAAAAAATCTGAACAACCCCTTTAACAATAATGATTGTTCTTAATTAGTCTACTAATCATTTTTTCTATAACTTGATTAATCATTTGGGCTGTAAAATTTTAGAAAACTGTGAAAAAAGCCAATTGTAAGTTTCCAGTGTCAAATATCTTATTTTATCTGGCAGATTGTCTAAAACCCAAAGATACTGAGGGCCAAATTCACAAAAGGATTGCGTGGCTTTTGCGGCCGCTAAACTGGTAAAAATGGAGCAAGCAGATACCGTCTAATTCACAAAGCACACGCAGAGGGTGAAATGCTCCACTAACTGCGCTGCCAAGCAGATTGCATCTCGGTGCTCCGGTGTTATTTGCACATATTTAAATGAGGTAATATGCATGCATTTGGCGCAAAATTGCCCCTTTCTATGCAAATGAGCCTCATTGATAAACAACGTCTAATTCACTAACACCAGCGCGAATAGCCACACGCAGTTTGAGTGAAGTAAATGACGTCTTTAGAAAGCTGGTGCAAACTGGGTCGTCTGTTAAATCAGTCTGTAAATAATATTTTGACATTATTATTATAATCATTATTACTTTAATGGCATCCGAAGATATTGATGCGTTGAACAGGTGACAGTCTGCGGTCGTTCTCAAAACGCTTATTAAATTATTGAAAATAAACTTTCAATAATTTATTTTACGGAACGGCGGAAACAAACGTGAACAAATTCATATTAAATTCAAAAGATAACGAAAAAACAGCTACTAGTGAGAGGGAATAGTGATAAAGTGGTCAAACTTGGTCAAATCCACAGCCTCAACCCATCCGACACTGTTAGACTGACTCACCAGCAGACATCACTACATGAGGGTATACAGTATTCAGTACTTTGCCAAACAAAGTCTGCCATTGTTCTGCCACGGTGTTCTTGGTGCAAAGCCAGCATTTATACTTTGCCATGTGGCTAATTGCAATCAGGGGCAAATCAGGGGCAAACTGCACTCAGCTGCCAAACTTTGTGGGCGTGTTTGCGCTGGTATATCATTAGCGCAATATCCTTTGTGAATAGGACGTTAAGACGGAGCAAACTGCGGGTGCAAGTGAAGTGCAATTCAAGGTGCTATCAGCGGCCACAGTTCATTCTTTGTGAATTAGGCCCTGAGTGTTATAGATGAAAGAAAACCAGCAAATTCTCACATTGGAGAAACTTAAATTTAGATTAGGCATTTGTCTTTATAAATGACCTAAACGATTATTATTACTATTAAAATTGTTGTTGATACATTTTTTGTTGACTGACTAATTGATTACTCACTTGAAGTGTTCTGGTGATTGAGCATCATGTAGCCATGTGTGATATAATGAAAACACTAATCACATAGAGACCTGGGTGTGTGTGTTTTTATGTGTGCATGTCTGAACACACCACCACCGCCTGTATGGGACTTGTTATTGTTTGTTATTGTTTTCTGGCTGCCCTGCCCACTGTCCCCCCTCACCCCGACCTCCTGGACTAACCCCTTCAGGCGAGTGAGGGAGCTGGAGGAGGAGCTCAGACTAATGGATCAGAATTTGAAGTCCATGATGTGCGGAGAGGAAGAGGTACTTACTGTACAAACTCCACCGAGGTCAAATTCTGACCTGCTGCCTTCTGCTCCTCTGACCTGCAGCCTCTCATCCCCTCTCTCTGTTTCCTGTCTTAGCCTGCACTTACCCTCTATGACATCAAGCATGTCCTTCAGTCAGTACTGACAGGACAAGTCTGGTGATATTCTATATAGTTTTTCTTGTTAACAAATCCCATGATAAGACCAAAACCAACAATGACTTGATTTAAGTGAATAGGTTTGATTATCAGGAGTGGGAGGCACACTTTCATTTTTTCAGAGAGACAGTTAAGGTAATACTGAAGATTGATTGAGAGATTACATGGAGTTACATAAGTTGGTGGAACAGCGGCTAGACAAGAAGTGATATCATGATTACAAAAACACATTAAAGGGGAACTATGGCCATTTTCAAAATTCATATGTTATTCCTATGGTCTAAGACAGCCCAAAAATATTAGTAATGATTAACAGCTCGAAAACTAGATCCGAAAACTAGAGTACTAAAAATCATATTTGTGATGTCATAAACTCTGAAACTACTCCACAAACAATGTATGGTGAAAGATGTTCTCAATGACAGTGAGAGCACCCAGAGGAACGTTCTGAGTGGTTGGGTACATTTTCTGTTTGACAACTAAGAACACTACAACAGAACAAAGCTCAGTTGGGTATAAGAAAACAAACAAAATCATTCTGCCATACATTGAGTTAGTTGTGTGAAGTTGCTGCTCGAAAACTCAACATTTGCTTATTTTGGTGTGAGCCACTCTGTTACACTGCCTGACATGTTCCTTCATTACCATGAACACACGTATCGTAGTTTAGTCTGACTCAATTCCCCATACCCTTTCCTGCTGCCACCTAGAGCACTAGATGTGAATTAATGAAAGAAGTTGTTATGCTTATGCTATTTATTAAAGCTTTACATCTCCAGTAGAAAACAGTGAGTTTGAGGCAAAGAGCCACAGACAGAGTAAAAATCATCAAGTATTAAGGAATGCAATTAAAGTTGTTAGTTTGGGTCTGCACATGGGACTTACTGGAAACATATAGAATAACAACAGAGTTATTTTTTAATTTGTGATTAATCTAGATGTTCATTTTGGCTGTAATCTGCCATCCAGCCATGCCTACGTTTTCCTTTGAAAAAACACCCTGATGTTTTGCTGAAACCCTTGTTTGCTGTCTTACTTAGAGTCAGATGTAAACAGAGCAGCTTCATGACAGATATCCATCCTCTGTCTCTGAGTAAGACAGACAGAAATGTTTCTAAAAATACTGGCACAGTCCTTTTAACAGCATCAGGGTTGGATCTCCTCTGCTGTCCTACCTTTCAAATCACTGCTTTTTCTTCTCTTGCTTTTCCTCTCTCTTACCTTGCTCAGTAAATCAGGTGACCTTGAGGAAGAGTTGAAAAATGTCACCAACAACTTGAAGTCACTGGAAGCCCAGGCCGAGAAGGTACAGTGGGAGCTGAGGGACATTCAGCCACAGGAACGGCCCCAACATCAGAACAAAGCAAAGACAAGAAACTAATTCAAAGACATACAGTGATAGGAACCCATGTCCATTCACCATACAGTCCTCATTATCCCACTATAGAGACATAAAGACATGATCAACTGCAACTTAGGGTTTACAAGAGGAAGGTCCAACTACAAATTACACTTTGTTTCAAGTTCTGCATTTGACCATACAGAAAGTCTGAGTTTTAAATAAAGACTTTAAATGGTGGTAAACCATGGCAACAAGTAGCCCAACTTTGTGCCTCTCATATACTATCATTACTGATACATACACACACTCACACACACACATATCTCAGAAATCTGCATCAAGTGTTTTTAGTTTAGTTTAGTTTATTTACTTTATTACTTTATAAATTGAAATTCAATGTTTTCACTCTTGCTTGTCAATTACACACAGGTCCAAAAGACACACACATGCACAAACAGGACCTATACATGCACAAAGTGGAGAGATGTCAGAGTGAGGGGGCTTCCCTTGGTGAGGCGCCCCGAGCAGTTGGGGGGTTCGGTGCCTTGCTCAAGGGCACCTCGGCAGTGCCCAGGAGGTGAACTGGCACCTCTCCAGCCACCAGTCCACGCTCCATATTTTGGTCCGGACAAGGACTCGAACAGGCGACCCTCCGGTTCCCAACCCAAGTCCCTATGGACTGAGCCACTGCCGCCCCACCATTTTTATGATAAATCACAGACAACACAATAAAACTTTTCCAGCCAACCACTTTGATGTATGATTGAATTTAGGTTGTGACAATCAGGTGACCAAAATTCAATGTCGGGACAACATCTAATGCCAATTTCAATTTGACTGTGACTACTCAAGGCAGATGACGTTGATATTTTGTTGGTTTTTAACTTGTGTTATTAAATAACCAAAATCCAACATCTTCTAAACATCTCATGCCAACATCATCTTGATGTAGAATACCTACATTATGAAATCCATGAAATTCTAATGTGAAACATTTAAAATATAATCAACCTGATTTTCATTTCAACAGAAATTTAACTTCTGACATGAGAATCCAACATCTTTCTGACATAATCTTGACGTAGAATACAGACATTTAGTCGTAAGGTTTGTAGAACAAAACCCAATGTCTGCAAAACATCATAGTGTTAATGTCCACACAACGTGAGATTCTAACATCGTTACACATTTAAAATATTGTCAACCCGATTTTCATTCCCACTAAAATTTAACTTCGGTCTGACATAAGAGTCCAACATCTTTCTGATGTCATCTTGACGTCTGGTGCCAGGTTGGATAGGCTCAACCACGTTTGTTTGGATGTAGAATTTAAAATTTCGGAATCAGTTAATCTTTTTTGAGTACGATGTACAGCCACACAATAAGAGACAGTTTCTGAAGATCCTGGAAATACCTTGAAAACTGCAGTAAGTGTTGTTAAACAACCTGGATTTCTCAAAGACCATTTGACTTGTCTTTCAGAAAGAAAATCTTGAATGTACTGAACATACGTGAGAAGTACAAACTGTGCATGACAGGGTTCAAATGACCTATAGCTGTCATAACAGTTCACTGTTTAATGCTGTGTTTCACCCCCAATTCTGCATAATTATCCTACCTGTCTTTCTTAAAGAAATTCAAATGCCAAAGTAATACAGCAAAGTCTTGCATTCATCATCCACCTACGAAGTCTGTCTCCATTTAGTAGTTAACACCGGAGGTGTAAATTTGAATTGCACTTTGTTAATACCTTTTCTGTTTGGATTTCAGTACTCACAAAAGGAGGACAAATACGAGGAAGAAATTAAAGTTCTTACTGACAAACTGAAAGAGGTAAGGTTTCTGTTACAGTGTTATAGATTCTGTTGCTTACTCCCCCATCTGAACTTAACAAATGACAGTATTCATGCATGTCACACTGTGCATTGACACGTGTTGTTTGTGTCCCAGGCTGAGACTCGTGCAGAGTTTGCAGAGAGGTCTGTGGCCAAGCTGGAGAAGACCATTGATGATTTGGAAGGTATTCAACACTCACTTGTGTTGTCTCTGCTCGGACTTCCACTGTCAGCACTAACAAGAATGCTCACTCTACTCGATAAAAATGTTACAGTCACACAGAGCTTCGCTACTTTCACTTCTGCTGTTGGAACTCGGCTGGTGCCTGGCTGGGTAGTTGTGCTGTGGTTAACTGATGAAGCCATTAATGATTGGAAAGACCAAAGTCACCTCTCTCTAATGCCTTGTATTAGCCTCATTATGCAACTTCAGTATTGACTTGCTCTTTGTACATGTTTAACTTACTCAGTGACAGAATGATGATATTGAAACACATTATTTCTGTGGTTTACACCACTGCGGTCTTGTGGTCTTGATGAGCACAGCTATGAGAGTAAAGCCTGTAAAGGCTTAGTGTGTGTGGTAAACGGAGGAGAATTGTCAGGAGATGTAAGGTGTAAGTAACAAAGGCTTGAGTTTTATTAATGATTAGGGAAAAGGGCAGAGGAGTAAACAAACTTAAAGTCTACCCAAATCAGGGCAGTCACTTCCCTTGAGATGTGGGGGTGTTGTTCTCCCAGAGAAACAGAGGTAGAGATGTCAGAGAAGCTTTGTACTCTTCACTGGGAGCTTTGGTTACTTCTTGGGGGTCCTTTTGCCTCCATGGTTTCTCTCCCTCTGACCGCTCCAGCTCTCCTCTTAATCCAATAGGGCTATCTCCAGCCTTAGGTAAGCTGGCAGTGGAAATATTCCTGATTGATGATTATACCCAGCTGGCTTAATTTTCACCCTGTTCCCCAGCTCCCTCTGCTGGAGGACAGGCAAGGGCAAACTTCACTGATTTGAGACACCACATGTGTGACATGTAGCGATTGTGGAGTCATAAAATATTGCAGTGACTCGGCCGACAGACATAACAGACTACACGTTGGTCAACGACCAATCATCCCTGGTCGTCTTTCACAATGTGCGTGATGTCATTGGATTGTTCTTGTTGTACTTTTATTATTATTACTATTACTATTATTTCAGTCACTATGGCTGTTCATGTCCCAGCTGAAATGTTATTGTAATAATGTATAAAGGGCCACCGAATGACAGGAGCTACATTTGAAGTACTGAGAGTACTCTGAGAGTGCGCCCTGCCACTCTGAGAGTGCGCCCTGCCACTCTGAGAGTGCGGTGCTTTGGATAACTGAATGGTACATTCTGACAACACTCTGAGTTTACGAACGGCCCAGTTTGTACTAAAGTGTACTCCAGCACTCGGAGTGAGTATTTCAGAATGCACCACTCGCATCTTCTTCTTCCATTGTCAAAAGCACACCAACAAAACTTGCGCTATCTAATGTCTGTGGAGAATTGTTTTGCCTCCAGCTAAACCCAGCCCACCAAAATATGTCATACTGTTTACTAACAGTAAAAGGGTCTATTTAATTCCTTTATATCCTTCTCCATTATGAGGAAATAACATTCTTTGCTAGCCTGATGCTAATGGCAGTACTCATTGTGTTGCTAAAGTGGCTCTGCTGTTTCACGCCATCATTTTTCCCTTTTTACTCTGTGTGGTCGTCCCTAGAGAAATATCGAAAAGGCTGGGATGTTGTTGTCATAGAGTTGTTCACAGCAGCAGTTCGCTCTGTGTTTCTAATGGTCAAGGTGACGGCTGTGATGGGAGAAGTCGTGGAAGACAAAAAGAAAATTAAACATACTAGACTTTCTGTTGGGATGTTGTGAGACGTCCCAGACATGGTATAAAATGATGATATATGAAACCAAAACTTTAAAAAGTAACAATAAAATAGCCAATAATGTCGGAGCTTATTAATACTACCGTTTAATACCAGGTCTCAGTACCCACCCCTAGTTGGGCCACTTGGATGTTGCCTCTGGGTCAGATGTGGCCTATGGGCTGCCAGTTGAATAGGCCTGAGTTAGACTTTGTTAGTAGTGAAATGATCTGATTTTCTTGACACATCACAGTCAGAGAGAGATAGAACAGCATATACATTGTTTCCGGGAGGTTTGGACTTCCAACATGGCTTGCAGAGGGTTCCCTGAATGCACAAATAATTTCATTAACAATTTAACTCTGCAAATCACTTCTGATCTAGGAGGTGTTGGTTAGGCCTGTCCTGATACCGATCCTGTTGTCTGTGGCATGGGTTGTATACATGAGATGTTGAGTGGAGCCTTTGTTGAATAACACTGTATGACCTGTTCAGTTTGTGTGCATTTGAACTCGGTGGAAAGAGATCAGGGATTACATCATTTGGCTGAACAAGCTTCAAGTTGAGAATTGAGGCGTGGTGAGCTGCAGTAACCAGCTAATCTGATAACATTAACACCAGTGAGTCTTGCTTGTTCAGTTTGAGGGTTACCAGTTTTGATGCAGTTTTAATTTTCTTTTTGTTGTACTTTTCTGTCTCATGTTCAATTGCCTCATTCCGTTTCCATTCTGTGCGTCTGTCTACTCGGTTCCCTGTCTCTTTGTCTGTGTGTGTGTGTGTGTGTGTGTGTGTGTGTGTGTCCTCCTCCAGATGAAGTGTATGCTCAGAAGCTGAAGGGTAAGGCTCTCAGTGAAGAGCTGGACCTGGCCCTCAACGACATGACTACACTGTAACTGCTCTTTCACTTCCTCTTCGCTCCTCCTTCCTGTCTGAACTCCTCTCGGCCTGCTTGCTCTTGTTCTGTTCCATTCCACAGTGGTATCAGGGGCTAGAAGAATCTAGAAATGTAATGTTCTGAATCCACCAACCCTTCAGTAAGCTGTATCTGTATTACAAAGCACTAGTCTTTGTACAGAGGGTTAAGTTACTGCAGTTATTGCTCACCCAGTCACTGCTGTGTGTCTGCAGGTTCACTGAGTTAATGTCCTCTCTTTATTGAATATTCATGTAAACCCCCCCTTCTGTAACAAATGTATTAAAGCTCTCTTGACTATTCTGTCTCCTTCCAGTTGTGTCTTCTTTCTCTTTTGTTTCCTTCTTCTATTTCTCATTTATAAGCAGTGCATGGATATTAAGCAACTGCTTTGTTGAACACCAGGATGTAGCTGTAAACAGAAAGAAGGACATTTGAAGTGTTTTCATGTATCTCTAATACATACACTATAACCTCTTGCAAAAGAATGCTTTGTTGAAGAAAATCTCAGTAAAGTTCCAATTTAAATAATTTTTACTTAGGTTTCAAAGACAAATGGTGGTTGATGATGAGCATTCATGCAGCATGGAGAGAAACACACTTGTAGTATCTGTCTGCACCTCTCTGCCCAGCAAGCTATAGACAGGGATTTTATACGAAATGGGCTAATACAAGTACATTAAACATAGGCTAGTGCATGTCTCAAGGTCAAAAGGCAAATTGAATTCCGGATGTTTCTGGATAAGACATTTTATGCTTCAATGCTACGCGAGTCACATGATGCCCATCTTAAGATGCATTGCTGCTGTAATGACAAAAAGCAAAAGGGGGATGATTGGGAACAACTTGACTACTCATGTAAGTTAAAGGGATAGTTCAGTTTTTTGGAAGTGGGGTTGTATGGGGTACCTATCCATAGATACTGTAGTATAATACATACTGTACAGTAGATGTCAGGCCCCCAGTTTGGAGAAGGCTAGAGTCTGACATGAAAGCTCAGCAATGTACTGCTGTAGAGGGGCCAGCAACAAAACCGGTTTTAGCCACCTAAAAAGTCCCAGGTAAAAAAAGTCAATATCAGTTTAAGTGTGCACTATATTTCGAATATTTTCTCTGCTGTACTTTAATTTCAGACAGTAATTTCTCATGGGAAAACAAAGCTGCCAGACTCTGTTAAGAAGAACAGTGATTTAACATTGCTGAACACAGGAACTGCTGGTCTAGTCTCATTATAGTGCATACTTAAGCTAATATTGATTTTTATCAGGTGGGACTTTTTTAGGTGGCTGAAATACATTTTGGTGCTGACCCTCCCACAGCAGCACATTGCCCAGCTCCTGTTTTCAGTGATATTAAATTATTGTTTTTCTCAATGGAGTCTGGCTTTGAAGTGAGCTATATAATGGCCTTATATTATCCTATCAGAAATCGCTGTCTGACGGTAGAGCAGTGAAAACATATCCTAAATGTAATATACACTTAAGCTGATATTGATTTTTTAGGTGGGACTTTTTATAGGTGGCTGAAATACATTTTGTTGCTGACCCCTCCACAGTTAGCTTCCGTTTTGGACTTCAGCCTGCTTCTCCAAACTCAGGGCTTGCCGACAGACATCTACTGTAGGTAACACACTGATTATGGATAAGTACCCCATACAACCCCATTTTAAAAAATCCAAACTGTCCCTTAAAGGTGTAACTCCCCACTAAAGGCTGCCCCCAACACCCAACACCCCCCACTCATAACTATAAGCTTTTATGCGTCCTCACTGGCAATTGCTGTGGCCAGAGGCATTATGTTTTCGGGTTGTCCATATGTATGTCCAATCCTTGTGAACACAATATCTCAAGAATGCCTTATGGGAATATCTTCAAATTTGACATAAATGTCCACTTGGAATCAGTGAATCAACTGCATTTACACTGAATCATTCAGCATAACGTTTGCCAACCTTTGTTATCTCTGCAATTACAGATGAGTTAATGAAGCTAAGGTCCAGAAGTTAACGTTAGTTTAACTAGAACCCTTTGGACAACAGTCAGCAATGATGTACGGCCACCAAAGTACAAAACTAGAACAAAATAGGCTAATGAACTCCCAGCAAACAAGGTGACATGATGAACAAAGCAGAGATGTTAAAGATAACTTTACATTTCTTTCCAGCAAAATGACAATATGTTGCCTCAAACACGATGTTGACTTATCTTAGAACAGATGTAGACATCCTTGTTAATCTTATTCACGTTGAGATGATGTTGTGGTCTACTGTTACCACACAACTTTATCCAAAGGAGACACTTTCGTCACCCAGCCTCTCAGGATACCTTGTGTCGGAATTGCATGTACCCCATGCACACCGTTTGACCATTTTTAAACCGAATGAAACTGACTTTCTGTAATGCATTTCAATGGACGTCCAGGCAGAGAATGTCCGAGTGTATGGGAATGGCTATACGCACTGTGATTGGCTCATCGCGTTTGAGGGCGGGGCTTAGCCATAGGTCAATTCCAACCTTATGTGACCTTAGTGAGCATGATTTGCACATGACATCTGTGCTTTGTAAATATTCCAATGCCAGGCTGACAAGAAGAATCTCACTTTCCTTGAGGAATTGATGTTGTTGGATTGGACTGGAGTCTGAAACGCTGTACTGCAGTTAGAACCTCATCTTCCTTATGGTAGAAGCACAAATATCAAGAAAAATGACCAAATCAGCAAAGCCTGCAAGTCTACAAAATCAGGCAACAAAACACTTCTGAAGTGCTCTTAGTGTGGCATGACGCCATGCAGTGAATGGAAAGAAATGAGGTTGCAGCTGCCCTCCTAGCTCCCTTGCAGTCAAAATGGCAGCGAAGACAACACAAATGGTGTGTAATTCATCTTGTGTCATGCCTAATTTTAGTGGATCATAATATATCAGTTATAGAATCGATCTATTCCGGTTTAAAATGAGACCAAACATTTATTTGGATGTCAGTTTTGAGCCATGATGAAGAACGCAATGTGTCCTGCAACAGACTAGGTAAGGATTGTTGTCTCTAGCTGAGCCAACTTCCGGAAAACTTCCGGACCCTACTGGCCGGCAAGGAGAAAATATGAGGCTTATTGGTCCAGTAGTTTGTGAGGTTAGCTGTGAACAGACAGATACACACTCTCAGATGATTCATTGTAAAATAATCATTAGTTGCAGCCTCAGTATAAAAAGTTTTTTTTTTTTTTTAAAGTACCAAATGACATTGGGGTTTTTTCAGGGAACTTAAGGAGATTATCAAAATTTTTAGGAAATTACAGTTTTGTACAAAAAAAAAAAAAGGGTTATTGTAAAATTTAGTGAAGTGTTAAAACAAGTTTGTGATGTCCTCCAGCAGCATTTCATTATTCTCTTTTGATCCTCTGATACCTGCTGATTAAGCCTCACATCTGTCTTTTAGCAAACCCTTTTATGGTGAGGTAAAGACTGCGTAAAATTAGAGACACTCTTGATTTTCTCTATCTGCATTTCCATGCATGTATTTGGAAACTCACCTGTGACTTTGTTTCCTCCTCCAGAGAAACTGGCCCAAGCCAAAGAAGAGAACCTGGATATGCACCAGGTGTTGGACCAAACCCTTTTGGAGCTCAACAATCTATAGACACCACCAGTGTACACCCATACAGATGGAATCTTAACATAACATCAACAGTTGTTATAGTAAACAAAACAAAACAAAATGAAAAAAAGTTATACAAGGATTGGTTCAGATATAAATCTATGGAGCCCCTGAAGTGACATGAGCAAGAAATTGTCTATTACAAATTGAAAACTATTTTGTGTGCACTGTATATGTGAGCAGAAATGATCTTACCATCAATAAAAAGTTCCTTGCAGTCACCTGAAAGTCACTTATGGACAGAATTATCTTAAGAGTAACTGTTTCTGCTGTTCTGCTAGCAGAGTTTGTCTTGTTTGATCAAACATGATAAAGCATTTCTTATTGGACATACTCATATATGTAGCAAAGCTCAACTCTACATTGTCATCCTTTAGAAATAATGAAATTGATTTTCTGTGTTAAAAGACGAATTGGAGAAAGTGCTGGG
Source organism: Epinephelus moara (assembly GCF_006386435.1). Classification (NCBI taxonomy): domain Eukaryota; kingdom Metazoa; phylum Chordata; class Actinopteri; order Perciformes; family Serranidae; genus Epinephelus; species Epinephelus moara. The sequence continues at coordinate 36,259,005 of NC_065514.1, forward strand.
AGCTTTAGTACTGACATCTAACCCAACTGAATAAAGGTTTTATATGTTGTAACAAAAAGTGCATTCCTGAAATGATAAATATCATAATTCTAAGATATCTTTGAAATGTTGTGACTTTTCACAGTTAGCTTATATTAAAATGTAATAGTTTTCTGAGTCTAACACATGTTAACCACTATGCTAGATGGGCATACAGTATGTACAATACTTTGATTGACAAACACATACAGAGAAATTATTGTGATTTCTGTCTTTTTCTTTTTCTTTTTTTTTTTTACGTTAATATGAAGTAAAGAAGTTATATTGATTGTTTCCGACCCATGTACTGATGCAGAATCACCAGTGTCAACCCCGTGGATTAAACAAAGCAAGTGACATGGTTTCATTGTCAGTGAATCTCTTGGATTAATGTCATAAATCCCACTAAATTACAGCTAGATGTTTATGATAAGGAGGTGAGGATGAGAATAGTATACTGTATTGCTGGAAGTGAAGGAGCAGCAAGAACTGCCTGCTCACCCTCCCATATTTTGCCTGTTTGTTCAGCGATTCAACAAATGACCTTCCCTAACCTTTAGGCCACCCCTGCACAGGCAAGTACATGATATAATACATGAGTAGAACTGTACACCAAAGTCAAATCCATGATATCAGGAGAAATGTCGTGAGATGTACCATCTCTGTAAGGGGGCCCCAAAACATGAACTGAAAAGACGAAGCACAACACAAATGCACAACACACACAACCATGTTATGCTATCTTGTCGGAAAGGGAGACAAATAACGCTTCAAAGTTACAATGAATTCAAGGTAAAAAAGTAGCATTGCCATTTGAAAAAATGGTGAATTTAAATATTTCTGCAGATGGGCTCCCTGAACAGTCTTGGAATTAGATAAACTGGGTATGACAGGAAAACTGAGAGCTGACAGCCATATACTCTTTACACCATTTCAGTTCTGCACATGATTTGACCAATAATTAATTAAAAGTAGCCTCAAGACTGAATGAAAAAAATTATATTTGTTCACTCCTTATTTGATGTTATGATTTAATATCATGCATTAATTTCTAGAGTCAGTGTTTGATTTTTGTTTGTCTAACACAGTAGACAAAATACATGTGGAAATATGATTAATTGGGTTATCTCAGGTAGAATACAATTTTGCACTCAATGGGTGTGGATGAAGGGCCCACTTTTGAAGATGTTGTCCCCCTGCCCATACTTCCTAATGGCGGGCCTGAGCATCAGTGATATCTAATCACAAATCTTTCTTACAACAAATGTGAAGCAGTTTCAGTAACAGTACAGAACTCCAATACCAAAGTTCAGTTTGTTTATAATAGGATTAGTAAATGGTTTATGAGGAAGTTAAAACATTGCATTTTATAAACTTTCTGAAGAGAGTTGCCATCATAATAACTTAATCTTACCTTAAAATCTTGACTTTTAATATATCTAATTTTGCAACACCCGAATTTCCCCTCTAGCAATCAATATTAACAGTAATAATTATATAATTAACATTTTTATGCTATGTGTGTATGTGTGTTGGGAGTATCTGCACCTGAGTTTTCACATTTCATCAACTTTCACTTTTATTTCGATATATTTCCCCAAGGCATCTTAGTTATTTACCACAAAATAGGCAAGGAAGGGAGAAAGGAAGAAGGTCGGAAGGGACAGATGGACAAATGTAGGAATGGAAGGGAAGGAAAAACTGTATTTTGTTCTTTAAATCTTAAAGTTATTTGTATGCTCTATTTTTATGCTGGTGTACATCTTAAAAAAATAGAACACACACACACACACACACACACACACACACACATACACTGAACAAAAATATAAACGCAACACTTTTGTTTTTGCTCCCATTTTTCATGAGCTGAACTCAAAGATTTAAAACATTTTCTATATACACAAAACACCATTTCTCACAAATATTGTTCACAAATCTGTCTAAATCTGTGTTAGTGAGCACTTCTCCTTTGCCGAGATAATCCATCCCACCTCACAGGTGTGGCATATTAAGATGCTGATTAGACAGCATGATTATTGCACAGGTGTGCCTTAGGCTGGCCACAATAAAAGGCCACTCTGAAATGTTCAGTTTTATCACCCAGCACAATGCCACAGATGTCACAAGTTTTGAGGGAGCGTGCAATTGGCATGCTGACTGCAGGAATGTCCACCAGA
>NC_065514.1:36261839-36282356 GCF_006386435.1 Epinephelus moara
ACCCCCCAATAAAGCAAAACTGCATATTTCAGAGTGGCCTTTTATTGTGGCCAGCCTAAGGCACACCTGTGCAATATTCATGCTGTCTATCTCGGCAAAGGAGAAGTGCTCACTAACACAGATTTAGACAGATTTGTGAACAATATTTGTGAGAAATGGTCTTTTGTGTATATAGAAAAGGTTTTAGATCTTTGAGTTCAGGTCATGAAAAATGGGACCAAAAACAAAAGTGTTGCATTTATATTTTTGTTCAGTGTATACATATATATATATATATATATATATATGTACATGTTTGTGTGTGTGTGTGTGTATACATATATATATATATATATATATATATTGTCCGAATGCAATGATTGGTCGGAGAACCATTAGACACTTAGAACCACTCTCTTAGAACCATTTGAGAATGGTATAATTATGAGTTTTTATCTCTGGTGGAATTCACTTACATTTTAGTGTGCCACCATCAGCTTATTAATAGCATTTTAACCTAAACAAAGAAAAGCATAAAATTTCCAGAAAGGTACGTGTTGCTTTGAAGGCTGAAAAGGACACTGACCACTTAGTTTTCTGTTTGATGCTGTATTCTCACAAAATAAGGTGGACATAAACATCACAGATGTGTGTCAAAAGCAAGATTTAGTTTTTGTTATATAACTACCATAAAAACAACTTTGATCTTTAGCCCACTTCTGAAACCAAACCTACCTGTACCTTTTCCCAACAAATAAGGAATAAAAAAAGGTGTTCTAAAGCTACAGCAGGAGGAAAGGACGCCCTTTAGACATTAAACTCTTTTCAATCGATAAAATGTCTAAATGATTTGAAAAGGTAAAGCATCCACAGTAATACTTTCACATGCACAATCACACTCTGTTCCCATCCTGACTTTCGAGTCAGTGCCAAGAATGCCATGTTTACGACCCTTTGTGCGCATGTGCAGTGCATTCTTGTGAACACGAGGGGCGGAGACATACTGGAAAACAACAGTGAGGGGACATGCCAGTACAAGAATGTCAAACCAGAAACCTTCGATTAGTCACAAGTGTTTGACAGACAGTTTTTCTGACCAATCATAAAACAGTATGCCTTTACTGAGCATTGACACAGATCCCTAAGCTGTCAGCAATAGGGCATAGGCTCACCGATGATGACTCGGGTCCATCCCTATGTTGTAAGATTGTGTAAAAGTGGTGCAGCACCGCAACATGTTGCGACATACCTTTCTCTTGACGGGAAGTGGGTGGTCCTACCACAGAGTCGCTTGCACGGACATGACACAAATAACAGGTACAATTCTTGTTTTGACGTAAGTTAGGTTTAAGCCTTAAAGACATGAGGTATTGATCCAACAGCGGTTATACGGGGAGCCACACTGAGCCCAGTTAGGTAAGTAATAAACCGTTGCTTTTAATAGCGGAAACAACATGGCGTTAACGGGGATGGCAATGTGAGCTACAGATGCTAACCTAGCAATAACTATTTAATTCGACATACGCAAACGTTACCTCCACGTTAGCTAAGGTTACTACGGACGAAAAGTTGGAGGTAGTAGCGAACGCTACGTAGCTAAAGCTACTATGGCTGACACTGTACTAACGTTAAGTTTTCATCAAACGTTAGCGTTAACATATGTGTCTCAGCAATATTGTTACCGAACAAATGAGCTAACCTCGACGTTACGCCATGACTTGTTAACGAAGACTATCGTTACGTTTGTAACAAATTTGACACTAGCTTTGCCAGTCTGACATTTTGTTCTTTTGTTGTGTTCCTAGTTTGTCATCATCATGATGTCTGCGAGAGTTCTCCAGCTGCTGGTGTTAGCTTGCCTTGTCTATGCTCTACCTGCAAGAGGTGGTCAGTACCATTTTACATTTGAACACTTGACAGTATTTCAGTGTTGTCTTTCAGTGGACAGATAAACGCCAAACTGAATGTCACCTTTATACTACTGTCTGATTCTGCACATTTTCACTACAATGTATAGTATATCTTTTCCATGGTCATTTTTTTCACAGCAGGAGTGGAAGTAATAACATGAATTATGGCTGCATCCCATTGCTATGCTTCAGTTCAAGGACTTTACAGATTAATAAAAAGTGATGGAAGTAGGTTGTTACAAATAGATGGTCCTCTGTATTTCAATGAATAATGATTAAGGGAAGTCTGACAATACGGTAGATAAAGCTCCTAGTCTTCTCAGGGGTGTAAACATAGAGCAGGCAGTGCGGTTGCTCTGGGGCCCTTGGGGTGGGGGAACATTGCAAATGATTCAGATTGCCACCCTGTAACTACACTTGTGTTGAAGAAGAACTCACATTAAATTAAAAATGGTGCCATTTGCTATAGGCTGTAGCACTCAAAAATGCAAACTCATCTCCATCATGATTTTCTTTTCTTTTCTCTTTTGTAAAATAGTCAGTAGCAATCTTTAACAAAAGTATATGCTTATTCTACATGAACTAGAAAACCAATAATAAACTGTATATATGAAAAACTATTCAATTAAATGAATAACTTCTCATGTTCTTTGATGTTTTTGTCATATACAGGTATGCAATGATGATTCTTTGGTAACATGTTAGATGATGTTGTCTAATGACTAGGGCTGTAGTCAACCAAAGAAAATCTTGGTCGACTGAAGTTGTACATAATCTTCAACTAATCGATTAGTTGTGGGGAAAAAAAAAATCTGCACGTTATTTTTACTTCTGCGGTGGTGTGTCTGTGTCACCCTGCAGTTACTCCTCCAAAACGCTAGTTGGCGGTGGAGGACTGTGTTAAGTGCTGTAAAGTTTAGTTGATTCAAAACACACATTAAATATTGCTTAATAGAGACAATTTCAAACACAGGTACGCAAATTGGCTTCACTATAAATCGCAGCATTGACAGACAAACACTTATCTTTATCTGGACACATTTCCCCCACCAATACAACATGCTAACGTTATTAGCACAAGTCTATGGCATTTTACATTGTATTAATTAGCCTAGCAACTAGCGATCTTTTCCTCTTCTCATATAAAACCAGGGACAACAGCAACACTTAACAAAGGTAACGGCATATAATTTGTCTCCATTACAACTCACAAGGTTCACCGACAAAACAACTGTCACACTAAACACGTGCCTATTGCATTTTACATTGTATACATTAGCCTAGCGACGAGTGGAGATTTCCTCTGTTCATATGAAGTATAAATCCCTAAAGGATATATAACACTCAAGACTTCAAATGCTATTTTAATGGAGGCTTTACTGTCTTCACAATTTATTGTTTCTTATCTGTGAAATACATGTAAATACAAGCTTCATTTCCACTGAGGGAAATGGTTTCAGTATACAGAAACTGACAGGAGGTCCGCGTCACCGCGACGCTGTAAGAAAGCTGGCAGTAAGAAAGAACAAGAGAGAAACAAATGGGAGGAAAAAGTAGCAATGCTCCCTAAATTAGATTCCTTTGGCTTTTTTTAATAAACAGTTGCCAGTGGTGTGTGTAAGTGCGCCTTATAACTAGTAACTAGTAGGCTTGCACCGATTAATCGCAGTGCTCGGAATCGGGCCGGTTTTCACGTGATCGGCCATGACCTGCGACCGGCCGGTCAGTCTAAAATATGCCAATTTAAAAACGCTGGTCAAATTCCCACCGCGCTGCATGATTAACATCGTGTAACATCAGCAGCGCACACACACGCACATGGGCAACTCACGGCTTGGGCGATGTGAGGAAGTGAAACATGGGCAGCTTCTCACCTTAATCATTCACGCACACACATCAAAAGAGAGAAGGAGAAAGTTGTTAATTGTCTGTGTTAAACTGAACTGCAGAGCTCTCACTGCTGCACTGTGCAGCTTGAAACTGACGAGGTGCGAGGCTGCGTGCCGAAGATGCGCGTTTTGCGCGCTTACTGGCGGGCGTGTCCTGAAGACCTGTGTGAATTTTCCACAGGAGATATTTTTACTTTTGTCTATTCAAGAAATTAGCCACAAATGCTATCCACCAAGACTTATTATTTTATTTATCTATGTTTTTATTTATGTATGCCTTTTTTACTTATTTATTTTAATACTGTACCTGAAGTTATATATGAGCAAAAAGGGAAACGTTTCTTAACGTCAATTTTGTTTGTTTGTTTGAAATGATTATTGAAAAGCTGGTTGTATCTTGGTTAAAATGTTCTAATAAAGAAAAGATAGAAAATATTGCAGTATCTTGTGTGCTGTAAAGTGGTTTGACAAAAATGAAATCGGAATCGGCCATCCAAACACTCTGCAAATCGGAAATCGGTATCGGCCCAAAAAATTGTAAGTAGTATTCACTAGGGCCTGTCACCATAGCATGCACTGAGGCCCGAAGTAACTACCTTAGGCCACTGGTCTTGTAGAATGTAAGTGAATGTCTAAGGAAGATTTTAAAAAGTTCTGGAAAATGCTAGGCAATTAAGGAGTTAGGTGTACATATTTAACTTGAATACACAAGTCTGGGACATGTTCACATTAAACCTTTGAAACTGATGGAAGCTGATATTTTCTAAAGAGAGGAGCAGGTAAGTTTCATCATTTAGCAAAGCTGATAGCTTTAAAACATTTCTTTTGAATTAAAAAAAAAAAATCACAAGACGGAACCATTGTTAATACTGTATTATTTCCACTTTCTTTGTTGTATAGAAGTTCATAGAGATACAGATATATTGACAAAAAACATGAAACAAGAAGACAAAAACTAAAACAAACACATTCAATTAGAATTCAATAATACAGGGCAGGAAAGTCAGTTTGGTTTTTGAGTATTCCAAGAAAATGACAAAACTTGTATGAAAAACAGCATGTTAATTTCAATCTAATCTTGACTCAAATATAGCATTAGATTAAATGTTTATTTCAACATTGATTTTAAGTTTCTTTTTTAGAAAGTTGGCAAAATCAATCCAAAACACTCTGGTGTGTACAGTGAAATAAATGAGGAATACTCCCTATTTCCAGTCCACAGAAATCACACTTTTTTATTTATTTAATCACACTTATTTTTGCCCTGCTTGATTCTGAGAGGAACCCTGTGGAATCCTTCCGCAGGACTGTAACAGCATTTTCTACAATTTCTACATGACTTTATCACATTCCCAACTACTTAAAAGCAACACATTATGATTGAGATGGCATATGCTAAGCTGAATCACTATGCCAGAGAAGTGGGAGGTATACAATGAAGCTGTCTTACACTCTGCATGTTTAACCCATAATCCTCAACACATTTCTATGCATTTTTATCTTCTTCATCTTTATAGACATGTCTAATAGTTGTTTTCAACCTTACCTGTCCATCAGAAGGAACTGTCACCAGCATCATTTGGCCATTTACCACACTTAAAGTGAATATTCACATGTTAAATGTGGCTCAGATCTCAGTGTGAAGGGCTTGGTTAACCCTCTACACAATAGCTTTTCTGCATTTTTCCGTTTCTCCCCAAATGTGACAGTGGGATTCTTTCCCCCCAAATGAGGCATGGCCTTGATTATAACGCGATGCTGGTCTGGTCTATTGGATGTTACGCCCAGGATCCTGTTTGTCACGAGACCTTTGCCTTGAAGGTTTAGTGGCCCCTCAAGAGTTTCCTGAGCTGATGTGCATGTAGTATAAGAGTCAGTACTCTTACATGACATAAGAGAAAATTGTTTTTTTGTGTTAGTCCAACTAATATCACGCTAAATTGAATTTCTCAAAGTCGGACTAACACACTCAGATAATGAGATTGGGAATCAAATCACTTCTGCATGTATACAGTCAATCAGACCCAAACTGGCCTAGGCACAGTTTCTGCCCTGGGCTTTGACCCAGAAGTCCAATAGCATTAAATGCGTAACAGAAGATGAAGCTGGTAATGACATGGTGAAATCTACTTCCAGAGCCATGCGTTTTTGGACAGGCGAAATGTACAGAGCTGTAAAGTTGCCACCATGGTACCAGTTTGCCGCTAGCTAACCGTAGCTAACTTGTTTGTTGATGGTTTGGTCTGTGAAATAATAGGTTGACTGGAAAAAAGTCCAAAACTAACAAGCTGAAAGGGGGCATATCGTAGTGGAGTCAGACATACTTTGGTCAGTAAATTGATATCCCTGCCGTGCTTGTATACTGGGACAAGGAGAGTAGTCCAATTTAATGGCCTAGTTGATGTAGCTATAACTGTAGCTCCACTTAACTTCATGTAAACGTACCGAGTAGGGCTGCAGCTATTGATTCATTTAGTAATCGAGTATTCTATCGATTATTCTGGCGATTAATCAAGTAATCGGATAAGAAATACTGCGTCTTTTTATTAGATTATTTAAGCTTTATTTAAGGGCAATATAGAAAAGAGAAAATAAGAAAAGTCTCTGAAATGAGAGAAATGAGCAACACGTTTGTTTCCCTTTTTGAAAGTCAGAGCTTTTCAGTAGTGAAGTGAATTGATTGACCAAGTAGCGCGATAGCGTCCATAAAAGTTACAAACTCTTTATCCCAGGAAAATCTCTGAAATGCAGCAGACTCTTTTCCTGTGGAAATCTGCATAAAAGTAAGGATAGTAAAACTGAGGATAAGGGATGTGACTGACGCCAGTGCCACACCAAGGCATGAGACAACAGAGTTGCCCCTCATCCCAAATTGAAAAATAAAATGTACTGTCCCTTACTGATTCAGTACGGGATGCAGTTTGTCCCGTATTTCTGTGGAAAGAGTTTAACGAGACATATTGGAGAAATATTAGATGTCACATAATGGCAGGTGTGTCACTCAGCGTTATCATTGCCATAATTACGGAGACTCTGCTCAGGACCACTGTTAGCCCGCTCACTGACCCACTGACTGACTGATAAAGTTATCTGAAGGTCCCTTTACGCCCGGATATTAAACTTATGGAGCTTATGAATTCATAAAGCCTCACGTGCACTTATATCTCAGTCATTGTGGAGCTGGGCACACTAGGGCTGTAGTCTCCTGGTCGACTGATTGATTATTTGGTCGATATGCTGGAGGGACAGGCTAAGTTACCTGTGAAAATGGGTCCCGTTGTTTACACAACATTGAACTCGCCCACCCTAACGCTCAATTTGCCTCGAGGCTTTCTGGTAATAGAATTATTCAAGTTACTCGAGGAACTGTTTCAGCCCTAGTACCGAGTTAGAAAATGCTGTGGTTTTGTTGTAGTTCCAGGTTGATCCACTAGGAGGTCCGCCTGTTTGTGTCGCAACACTGGGTCACAGGTGTGTGTTGCCTCGCTCTGCACCCTGCGACTGTCTCTTGAGCCAGCTGTGTTTCTCTGTATGTTGCTTTGGGTGGTAGCAGATGTGTTTCCTCCATTTGTGTGTGCTGTGTCTGTTTGCTTGTGTTTCGCGAAGATGCAGTGTGTCGAGCACACTTTGTAACAGTACAACTCTGGAATATAGTCATCAAACTGCAGCAGATGTTTCTGTTGGTTTTGTGTTCATTTCTCGGACTGTTGGAGGAACTTGAGTTATTTGCTAACTCAGCAGTCAGCAGTCACAGTCATATGTTAAAAAATGTTGCTCATGCAAGCACACTGACCATATGAGTATTGCTTTGTTTGAGTTTGATTCTTAACATTGAATTATAGTGTTTTCTTATTTTGTCTGTCTTCAAAAGATGAGAGCCATTTGGTGATAGCCCCACAGTCTCCAGTGCTAGAGATTGGGACTAACTTCACGGCTACATGCATGATCATCAATACAACTGAAGTCACAGCAGATGACCTCTACTGGAATCTGTCTAAGACTACTGTACCCAGAGAACAGTACACTAAGATAAACGGATCAGCTCTCAGTGTCACTGTCCCCATCATCGGTGAAAAACCTGTATGGTTATTTTGCCTCTGCAAGAAAGTGTCATCCTATTTTTTCCTGAATGGAGGCAAATTTATCCACGGGATCTACCTTACAAAAGGCTGTAAGTTTTTGTTGGCAGAACACTAACCACCTGTATTCAGTGCTTATATCTTTGGTCATTCTTTCTATCAGTTACGATCACATTTTACTACAGACAGTTTTAAGAACTGTAAATGAGGGGACATATTTAAGTTCTTACCCAAACTGTCTGCTGTTATAATGAGAGCTTGTAAACCTCCATCCTGTTTAAATTTTACTTACTGTAGTTGTGGGCACACAGGTTTAAAGAGATGTGGGCAGTTATGTATTTCCAGGGTGTTCAGTTTAGTTTTGCCTCTCTGTGGCAAAGGAATAATGTAGGCTTCATCTGAGAGAGTAACAGCACAAACGTATGTGATTAGAAATGTATTCTACCTTCCCTCTTATCTTTAAGTTGTCTCTCAAATATTTTAATACCTAAGTCTGTGAAAAAAGGGTAGATAGGTAGTTTTGCATAATATATATATATATATATTTAAAAAAAAAATTAAGTTAATAAGATGTCTGTGTGTTGTTTGTCCCAATGTCAGATCAACCAGGGAAGCCCGAGAATCTGTCCTGTGTGGCTCTTCAAGAAAAACGGTACATTTCTACAACCTTCAGCTGTAAGTGGGAAGCATCAGGACGTCAGACCCCAGAAGTCCCTACAACATACACACTGAATGTTGCAGTCATCCCGTGAGTATACCCCCAGGTGCTTTGGCATCATAGCCACTTCTGTTTGGAAATTTCCTCATCCAAAAATATTGGCAACGGTTCTGTTTTGGTACATTCCAGCACGGCTCAACCCCCAAATACTCCCTAAACCTGCCCAGCATGTAAAGGTTGGCGCCTCACATGCGGCTCTATTTACAAAAAGGCGTCTGAAATAATGTACTTCACTGTTCCGCTAGAACACCAGAAAATAGAATAGAGTAGAAAGAACTTTATTTATCCCAAAGGGAAATTCAACATGATTTATTAACACTAGTGATATCAACAACAAATTTGCCTTATTGTATAGTCCCTGGAAGATATGTATCTGCACCACAGCCAAAAGCTATTTCTTTGTCAGCCAAAATACAGCATTAGGTGACAAAAATACTCGCACAATGATCATCTGCCTTCTTGGCCTGGTGGCTTTGGTTGTTTATTTTCAGTTTATCTTTGCACTCCTAAAAAGGATCTCGAGTGATTTTCCAACTAGCCATAGTTAGCTCAACAACTGGCGATTGCCGATATTTTCAAGCACATCATTCAAACTAGACAGAAACAAAATAAAATTCACTAAAACCATCGCGGTTGGGTAGTCCACTGTTTCAAAATGTGAAATACTGGCTCCACACGCTGTATTTCCCCACTGTCTCTCAGCTGATGGCAGAAGCAAAATAAAATGACAAGAAAATGGCAATGTATTCAGCCAATTGTCCAAATATTTGTCCAATAGTCCAACTGTAATCTCCAGCACACCTCTGTCCAAGTGAGGAGTAAAACTTTCATGCATAGTAACACACACACACAGGCTCTCTCTGGTTGGAAGTTGATGACAGCATCTAACAAAACTATCCATGCTGTAATTCAGTGCAGCAGAATGATTCAGTTTCTGTTGGCGTCATAGGGCAGTTTGAGCGAAGGCACCAGTAGTCACCTTATGTTCCCTGCAGCTCAGGTTCTGTATGGTCAGTAGTGCCCTCTTGTACGACTCAGCTGCAGCCTTTCTGCTGTATTTCTTCAGGTGGGTCGAATAAATACCCTGCCTGAATATCTGAGTTGGCAAATACACTGTTAAAATATCCTTGTCCATAACATCCTCTGCACACATAGGAAATGATGCCATTTTGGTGAACATGAAGCTAGTTTGTAATGAGAGACAAGATGGAAGATTTGTTTTTGGATGCATCCAGAGCACACCCACTGATACCCAGAAGTGGGGACAAAAAATAAAAGCCAAAACAACTGGTAGTTTTTCGGAGCACCACTGAAGTCCCCGGTTTGCGGAGGATCAGCAGATTTTGAAGCAGCCCCCGGAGACACAGAGCACTATTAAAAAAACATGTTTTATGTCACACTATAGTCCAGATTTGTTTAGCTGAAGTTAATGTTGAAAAACAGCAAAGTTATCCTTTATTGTTAAGGGGTATTATTGCTGGTATGGAGGACTGGATAATTCAATGTTTGTCATGGCTTATCATTTGTAGTTTCTGACTTTGAATGAAAACATTTCTTTCTAGCCCTGTTTAGACACACCAGTCACTGTAAACTGCCTGGCAATTCTACATCTGTTAAAGTCACACCAACAATCAGACAAGATAACACTTTGTAACATTTCAATATCACATCCCTAGTGGATCTGTATGTCTTATCTGGAAATATCCATCGTAAAGCATGTGTACATTCTAATTGGATCAGCCAGACCACCATCTGCCAACAAGACCACATCTGGAGGTGGTTTAAAAAGTAACTTCACCCAGTTTGATAAACCTGCTAGCCCTGTCAGCTAGTGGTGGCAGCATGCATTTTCTGCACCTGTGCAGGACTGGTGCAGTGACTCAGCTGTAGTATTATGCTACATCATAACTGAATTGTATTTGTTTTGTTTTATTTAACCCATTTTTAACCAGGTAAGTCCCACTGAGATCAATGTTCACTTTTTCAAGGGAGACAGCATATGAAAAAGTTACAGCCAGCAACAACACAAAAAAATAAATAAAACACCTACACACAATGACAAGAACCAACTGATTCATTCATCCTTGTACTTATGAGAGCTTTAAAATCAGGCATGGAGATCAATTCACATAGTTTCCACTCTTTCTGAAGGCTATTCCAAGTGAGAATAGGAGCAGAACACATAAAAGCTTTCTTTCCCAGCTCAGTCTGAGCACCAGGCACAGAGAACCGAACTAAGCCTTGAGATCTCAGACTATAGCTTCAGTCAAATCTCTGGTCAAAAGACAAATGTACAAAGGGAGTTAACCCAGTATGGCTTTATGAATAAACAAATACCAGTGACTGAGCCTACGAAGAGATGGCCAACTATGGAAGTTTTTATTTAACTTTGTCTTGTGTGGGTTACAAATAATAATCTACAAATGTGTACCATGATCCACAAATGTCTCACTATCCACAATCTTGTCTTTTTATATTTGTGTTGTAATAACTCATATCCACAAAATACAGTGTGATCTGCAAATGTGCATAACTTACTCTGTAAACGCATACTTTAATTTCACATAAAAGTGTTACAGGTTTTACAAATGTAAAGAGTTTTGCCTCAGCAAATACACTTGAAGTCATATTTACGCACTTGTTGATCTATTTCTACAAGTGAGACTGGTTTTGCACATTTGTGGCTCGCTTCCTGTAAGTTTGCAGGTCATGTGACAGTTGTGACCTCCCTCCTTTGTATTTGCATAATTTTGTCCAGTTCCTTCCTACTACAGCAGGATCTGTAAAAAATATCTGCGTGAGGTGCAGTTACTCGCCACATCTGCAGGTGGTGACATTCTCTCACATGAGATAACTGTACCAAGTAGGCCAAAGCAAAGAGCATATCTGGCATTCACATCTTTAACAATATCAACAACTGGACATAGGGACAGAAGTCAGCTGTTATTAGTTCCATTTCCAGAGAGCCTGGGGAATTATGCCTCTAAGTATGAGCACGTATGTCTTTTTGATGTTAAGCATTTGAAATAAAAGTGGATCGTTTGTAAGGATAATACTATTGCGATGCTAATTTTAATGCTATTCCCATTATGTGTTTGCATTAAGCTAATGGACTAATTTGACACAGGGTTGCAGTGGTGGAAGAAGTACTCAGATCTTTTACTGAGATTAAAGTACAAGAGAAACAAAAAGTAAAAGTACTCATGCAGAACGGTCCATTTCAGATCAAATAAAATTACTGATGCATAAATGTTTTTATCACTTAAATGTTGAGGCTGTTAAATGTGGGTCTTTTTTTGCAGGTAGCAGTCAAGTCTTGTTTATCCATCATAATTTATTTGTTCATTATATTTTTTACTATAAGTCTGAATCTGCAGTTTAACTAGTTTAAAGTAGCAGAACATGGAAATACTCAAGTAAAGTACAAGTTCATCAAAATTATACTAAAGTACAGTATGATTTCTGCTGTGGTAGGAATTGGACAAAATTACGCAAACAAATGGGAAAGAAGTCACAAATGTCATACGACCCACAAACTCACAGGAAGCGATCCACAAATGTGCAAAACCAGTTTAACATGTAGAAATTAATCCACAAATGCGTAAATATGCCTTCATGTGTATTTGCTGTGGTAAAATCTGGTAAAACACTTTTATGTGAAGTTAAAGTACGTGAGTAATGCGCATTTGCAAATCACACTGTATTTTTGTGGATATGACTTTATACAACACAAATGTACAAAGACATGTTTGTGGATAGTGAAATATTTGTGGATCATGGTGCAGATTTGTAGATTGTCTTGTGTGGGTTACACATAAAAAAGTCCAATACAAACTTCCATAGCCAACCAGCCCTGGAATAAAGCGTACAGTGATGAGTGAGGGCTTTACAATTTCTAACAAATCTCAGTGCACTATGACATGCACTATCTAACATGTGCAAACAATGAGCAGATGCATTCATATACAACAGAGAAGCACAATCCAGAACTGGTAAAAACGTAGCAGCAACCAGTCTTTTTCTGGCCTCAGAGGAAACAGGGCTTGTTTCTGAAATAAAACCCTAACTTTAGCTTCAGCTTTATAAGATTATCAACCTGAATTTAAAAGAAAGGCAGTCATCAAGCCAAATACTGAGATATTCGAAACAATGTGGTCACACAACAAACCACAGCTGACAACAGACTTGTACCTTTCAACTCTAGAAGCCAGTGCAGCTATGTTTTTCCTCCTTTCAAAATGGGGTGTGGACTGACTGGTTAATAGCGGATTTGTGGAGTTATGGTCATATTTGAAAAACGATGAGATGTCATACTTAATCAAACCCTGGCAATAATTGTCAAGCCACAGAGATACACAGCCATGTAACTGCAGGGTAAATTTAACAGTCAGTCCCTGCTGTAGCCAGTGAGAGAACTGACATCTCTGTCTTCCTTGGGATTATTTCAAGCTATCACTTTTGCTCTTCATCAACAGTCAGATGAAGCCAGCAGTGTTACAGATACCATGTCTGAGAGGGGTTCATATTTGTGTGTTCTCCGTGCCTTGTCTTAGGTCAAAGCATTGGATTGAATTTCATTCTTACAGCATACAGTGAGGGAGCTGGAAAGATGGAATTTTGGAATGTATGAAACAGTAAAAGTATTGTGAAAAGTTAAATTGTTGAAATTGGAAGAATTCAATTTGTATGTATCATTGTGTAGATCTTACTGTTGAGTTCCTATGAATGGTCTTCACATCTTTTTTTTAGGAGTTCTCGGACCTATATTGTGTCAACACCTAAAAACAGTGCCCAGGTGGAGTTTGAGGACAGTTTCCCCAATCATATGACGCTGGAGGTCTGGGTGGAGGCTCACAATAAACTGGGAAAAATACAGTCTGAGCATCTGAAAAAAGATGCTGGCTGGTTTGGTAGGTTATATGTTTGTTCTGATCCAGTCTGGTCTAAAACATGTACTCACCTCCATCACAATGTCGGCTCTGCTGAAATGTGATGTGTTGATTATTGATGATCACCATCTCACATATTCTTGACAGCTTGTTGTGTTTTTTGTTGCAGTGAAAACAAACCCTCCATCAGACGTCAAAATCATTTCAGAGAAGGGTTTTTCCACCTCCCTTCTGATAAACTGGAGTCATCCTATTGCTAAAGTATATGTGAAATTAATATATCAAATAAGATATTGCCCGAATGGATCTCAAAATTGGACTTATGTAAGTATGTTTGTCTCCTTCTACCACTCAGTAATGCCCATTTAAACATGCCTGTTTGTAACAGGCCAAGTGTTTGGCCTTGTGGTATTGCTACTTGCAGCTTTCCCCAGAACCACTTAAACTAACAACTTCACCCTCGACACCGCGTTTCTCTGGGTCCTACAATACACTGGGGCCCCAACCAGCCATAGATTTATAATGATGTTTCGGTATGAAAAATGTTAAAATTAGTACTATTCAAACACATTGTACAGTGAGATAACAAACAAAAGCCCCCCAAAGCATCTAAAAGATAGGCAGTTTGACGATATATGACTTACTGTGTACTTTTACATCAGAGGGAAACATACATTTACCTGACAGATGCATGTTACTGGTTACAGTGTAGATGAAGACTTTATTCACAAATATAACCAATAAAATATAACACATTATTATTTATTTAACTGTCCAGCACTGTATTAGAATTGAAGCTTGACCTGAAACAGATGTTGAGTAAATCAAAGCACAATGTGCTGGTAATTCCTCTCTTTCAGTCTTCACTTTAAATCAAAATTTAAATGCAGGACTTTTACTGTGTAGTATGAACAGTTTTACTATTAATAGTGAAAAGTTTTACTTCAGAAAAAAAGTTTTGAGCACCTCCTCTACCACTGCTTGCAGCCTATAAACATTCCCAATTCGAGAGAGTGAAAAGTACAGCAAGATTGCGATAGCCCGGGGCCCCCGAATCACCAAACCCGCTCCTGAAAAATACATCCGTCACATCTACTCTTACAGAAACAAAGTGAAATACACTAAAAAAAAACCACAGTGAAATACACGAAGTGGATGTATTAATTTCCAAACAGGCGTACTTTCTGCTTGCTTTAATCACTGCAGTTATAAAGTAGAGAATGGATTTAATTAGGGGAAGTATTTTGCCGGTAGTTACTAGCGTTATAAGTTCTGATGGCAAACTAACACACTTTGAGTTGCAATGGCAATGTTGAGCTAATCCTGTAGGCTCTCCGCTTGTGCTTGTTGACTCCAAGGAAGTGAATAAGGGTTTGGTTGTGACATTTGTATATCCAGCATCTAACGTTAAACTGCAGTCAGTGAGCTGCGGCACCGGCCCTGTGTGGATGACATGCTGCTTGCTCTGCACAACCCTGTGCTTCCTTGGATCCGGGAAAAAAAAGCATTCATTCTGAAAGTTCCATTGCTAATGCTTGAAATGTTTGAATTTTCTTAAATGTAGCCTAACATCTCTGCTCTCCCTTTCTTCACCTGTTGTTGAATGTAACTTTACCGTAGTAAGCGACAGAGAATCCCTGCTTACATAGGGGTAGACATTCTCAACTTCCTGAAGAGGCCTGAAACTCTGCCACTGCTGTCGCAAAGAGCTGCAGAGCACTGTTCTTTATTCAGAGTTTATCAACATTACACATGTTGCAGGCCCAAATTGTACCAAAGTCGACACTGCACATCCTTGGCACCACTGTGCTTCAGCACAGCCTTGCAGACTCACCAGCATCACTCTGGACTCTGTGGTTGATACATGTGTTATGCACATTAAATATGAGACCTGTATTATTACCACCTGTTAACACAGGTGTTGCAACATCAAGCAGAACTGAAATCTTAAGAACCATATATTTAATGTCAGTGTTTATCTTTATTTGTGTGTCTTTTCTTCTTGAGGCAGGTACATGTCTTTGTGTTATTTTGTACATCTGGCTACCTACTCAAACAAGTCTACCGTTAGTCTTCTCTGATAGGTAGATAACAAAATCAATCCAAGGGATGTATTTAATGTCTTTTAGGTACCTCTTTCGGACACTGCCACAGACATACAGTCCTTCAGACTCCAGAACCTTCAGCCAGACACAGTATATGTCACTCAGGTGCGCTGCAAAAGTGACAAAAAGGGCCATGTTTACTGGAGCAACTGGAGTAGCAACGCTACCAGAAGAACACCAGAGGACCGTGAGTATTTTGGCTGCCACTTCAGACTGCCCAGTACAAGTGATGACAAAAAGACATTTTAATCCCAATTTACATTTGTGAAAAGACTTACTGAACCTGTGAATCTTGAATGTTGAGTTGTATATGATATGGTAAGACATGGTGTGATGAGTTTCCTTTAGTTCTTTTGGTAACAAATTTTATTTTCTTTCTTTGGCCTAGGACCAACAAGTAAACCGGATTTATGGAGAATCATTACTGAGGTTGCCAGCATAAATGAACGACGTGTGCAGTTTATTTGTAAGGTAAAGTCCCATGTCACATTCGGTTTCACACTGTTACACCTAATGATTGATAATGATTTCCATTTGTAGTATTATAATTGTCAGTATGTCTCTGTTCTGGGGCCTCTCTGCCTTTCCTCGGGCCCACGCAGAAAGCCTCTTCTGCGGGCCTATGTGGAAAGCCTGAGGCGGAGAGAGCACACCTCTCCGCTCTTCCACGCACTTCCTAGGAAAGCCTTAAGGCAGACAGAGCAAACCTCGCTGCCCTTTCATGCGCCTACATGGAAAGTCTAAGGCAGGGAGAGCAGCAGCAAAGACCCCCCAGGAACAGAACAGAGCAGCATCAATGACAAACAGAAATGGTATTGATAAATCAGACACAACATGAAAGGAGGAGCTGGGGTGGAGGCGGGTTGCGAAGCGGATTGCAGAGTAAGCAGCAATGGTAGGCAGGCCAAAGCAGTTAAAAATGGGGCGCACTGAATGATATTAGCCAATTGGTTGCATAGAAAGGATTCGTGTGATCTATTAGCTGACTCCCTTCCATCAATCAGCTGATCCATCAGTTGATTGGGTTGTTTGAGATCAGGTGATGTAGCTGGGATATGAGCTGAGCTTGACATCGTGTCCTGCCCGAACTAATGCTATGCTCAATTAATACCACTGTTTGCATTGGAAAACATTAAACAACAAAAACTATTACATGTTAAAAAACAGATAATTCTTGACAGAGTCACGGGCTTTAGAGAATTCAAGAAATACACTAAGGTTTTGGAAAAGTAACAGAAGTATTTTCCGATCGATATTTTTACACTGATAAATATATAGGACAGGGGTGGGCAGCCCTGGAACCACATGTGGCTCCTTGACCTCTCTAGTGTCTCCCTGTTATATGAAAATGGTATGGATACAGTAATTTTTTAACATATTAAATTTAATTTATCATTGTTTTAGGCCTAAAGTGATGACTACGTACCCCAATTGTAAAAATGTGTAGCGATACACCTAGAAAAAAAAAAGTTTCAAGATTTCTTCAACTAAAATATGTGTCATATATCTTTGGCCTGGCGCCTTTTCCTCTAAATTTTGCTGAACCTCAACAGCAGTTGCTGGTCTTGACTCTCACTAGTAGGCTAGCTATAGATTCCAAATCCAAAAAATGAAAAGACTTAGAGGAAAATAGAGAATTCAATAGTGCATTGACAAATTTGTTTGCTTCGACCGCCAATGCTGCAAAGTTAAGAATACCAAATAATCATAAACAGCCCACTGCAGAGTAGCCACCTTGTGGTAAAAAATATTAGTGGACACTGTTCATCAGTTACCTATATGTACTTATTTAGACCTATAAGATATGTTGATAGGCTCATTTAGACTTACTGGGCTGTGTTACCCTCATTATAAGGCTCAATTATGTTTTCGGCTCCAGACAGATTTTATTTTTATTTTTTTTTGCCATAAATGGCTCTTTTGATAGAAAAGGTTGCAGTCCCCCGCTATATCATGTTCTGACTGTGATGATCACTGGTAAACACATTAAGGTGAAGTGCTTTGCAGGACTAGAGGTGGTACCTCTATAGACTCTCCATTTTGGCTGAATGGCACACTAGGCAGCAACCTACATCACCCATATATATCGCCGACTCTGCTATTGTCATACAGCTATTGAAAATATGCATTGCATTTGGTGATATACTCCTTCAGTGTGATTAACAAAATGAGTTTATCTGAACAAGCCAAGCTTGTAGAGCAATATATAAAGAGAAGCTGTTGCCTGAGCATGAACATGACATGACATAGAGCTACTGTCAGAGATAAAAGGTGCAGGTGATGGAAAGCGCTCTGTGCTTTTTTATAACATAATGTTAAGGTGTGTTCACACCGGACCTGTTTTTTTGTTTTTTCGCTAGCGACGAGTTTACATACAAAGTCAATGCAAACGGGCGATTGAGCGTATATTCGCCCGGGAGAAAAATTGCTTGGGCTCCGAGCAACAGCGATGGAGCGACAGAGCTCGTCGCTTGAGATGAGAAATTTCATCTGGAGCAGTATTTCGCTGGGTCTTGTCACTTGCAGCTCAACGCTGATTGGCTGCCGTAATCCCGTAATCCCGGGGGGGTGCTTGACTGTCATGACATGTCAGCTTCATTAAAAGTATAGCTGCAAATTAAAAGCAACAATAGATGTAAAAACACACAGAGACAATACATCTGTGATCAGTCCCCTAATTTAATTTTAACAATTTTTTTTCAATCTTCTCTAATTTCTCGTTTTATTTTATGGAAGTGATCAATGTAAGTGCATTTGTCCTAGAGCCGCCACGACGGTTTTTATAATGCAAATAACTCTGTTTAGGTAATTGTATGCTTTGGTGTACTTTTACAGAGTTTTACAATATGTATATAGCCTACCTGTATGTATCAAAATGTATAACTTTCAGCAGCGCTCTGCCGCGGTCCGGTCGGAGGTATAAATGCTCAGTGTAGTGTGTTTCATTTTTGTAACTTAAAGGCTTCAGAAAACGTACAAGACACATTTTTAGTAAAAGTCATAGGAAGAGAAGCTTGTAGGTTTATGCTCTTCCTAGCACCAGTGGTCTAAGTGAAAAGCTTGAGCTCTGTTTCACATTGGATTATAATAGTTGGTGTTATAGTCAGGACATTGAAAATAATTGTGTGGCATCAATAAAGTCCACATACCTGAGACGGGAAATGTGTTTTAATATTATTTTAGTTGTTTTTTGTTTGTTTTTTTTACCATTTTTTCCCATTTATTCCTGTTGTTGCTAATTTGTATCATACCTAAATGTATATCTATTCTGTGTATACATCTATAACAATCTCCCCTTAATTTAGCCCCCCTGCCGGTGCACACGCTCCCACTGAGGAAACACTGGAGTTAAGAACTAAACTATGATAAATGACATAAAATATTAAGATGTAGGCTTAACATAAAATACTTTAGTGATTAAATAAATTAAAACATATAGCCCACAGTAGATAGAAGTAGAACATGCTAAAAGTAAATACAATAATAGGCTAAATAGTGTCTAAGCAATAAATAGTGTCTAAACAATAATAAATTGTATATAAGTTATCTATTAGGCTACCATTCCACTCTGTAAATAGATTTTAAAATTTCAATATAATTTTAATATTATTTTTGCTTATTTCATTATTGTTATTATTGGTTTACTTTTTAGTTGTATTGTATTATCTGAGGATGACTCATTTTAGTAACTATCTACAGTAAAAAAAAAAGAAAGAAAAGAAACAAATAAAAATCATTTTATACACTGGGCCAAAAAACAACCTGATCTCACAGAAATACGTGAAATGACCACGACCTCTTAACACCGCATTCCGTGGTGGCAGCACATAATGGGTTGAAATTACGTGCCAGTACCACTGAAACAATGCCAATGTAAAGTCACTTAGGATCCATAGTACCACTGAAACAATGCCAATGTAAAGTCACTTAGGATCCATTGTCGTGGTGTCCACACGGATTTCCTGATTCAATAACGTCCTGTATACACACAAAAACACGAAAGTGTTCTTGCAAATATATTCCTCTGTTATAATTTCCCACCAATAATAATAATAATAATAATAATAACATGATAGTTCGGCTGTACTTGATATTTGATATAGGCCTATTCAAATATTCAGTCCCAAAAACGCCGTTTCTACAGTACTAGCTAAATGATCTGAAATTAACCATCATCCTTACTTTTTCTTAACATAGTTCATCTAGATGCAGTGTCATTATTAGTTCGGCTTTACTAGATATTAGATATATTCAGTAGATGTATCTTTTTACGACTCTATTTTACAACAAGCCGCAAAAAACCTACCGTCCCAAAAACGCAGTTTCTAGAGTACTATCTAAAATATCTAAAATTAGCCAACATCCTTGCTTTATTTCTTAAGGTAGTTCATCTAGGTGCAGTGTAATTACTAGTTCGGCTTTACTAGGTATTAGATATATTCAGTAGATCTATCTTTTTACGACCCTATTTTACAAGCCGCAAACAAACCTACCGTCCTACAAACGCCAAAAATATGGAAAATTAGCTATTTTTACTTTGTCTCAACATAGTTCATCTAGGTGCAGTGTAATAACTAGTTCGGCTTTACTAGATATTAGATATATTGGGCATATATATCTTTTTACAACCCTATTTAGAACCCTACATTGCAAATCAGAAGAACTACAACTATGTTGCTGATATGTATCAAGCTGCATGGCGTGGTCCCAGGGAATTGTAGTTTTTAAAGAAGATAAGTGTTTTTCCTAGATTTGGAAGTTGTAAATACTGAATTGAGAGTACACTGTGGACTTTAAGGGGATGGTAAACATACTTGTGTAATCATATTTTAAATATCTAATTTCTAAATGGGTGAAAATTAATTTTATCCATATTTTACCCATACCTGACAGCACCCCCAGTTGTTGACTACACTCACATGATAGTTGAGGTCAAGAGCTCCCTATA
>NC_065514.1:36284046-36289596 GCF_006386435.1 Epinephelus moara
TCTGTGCATGGGGTCTGTGCATGCTGCGTACAGACTACACTCCTGACCAAGTGATGAAACCGGCAGCAATAGGGGCGTCGGTAGCTTCGTGGATAGTGCCGACGTGGTGTAGGAGTGTAGTCTTCATCACTATCCCCGCTGTCAAGACAGCTGTCGTCACTTTCGACTGGTGGAACCCTGGTTTGAAGTCCACCTGGTCGCTTCCCATAGAACATTGATGCATTCATTTTGTTCTGTGTTGTGGAAAAGTACAAACAATGCATTTATATCCCAGCATGCTACTTTTTATAATGTTTATAGAAATTAACTAGAGTGGCATTTCCCAAAGAAAATGCATGTGAGTGCTGAAATCCACCTAAATACAGCATTATTTCTATGCTGCCATTATGGCTGAATGTGGCGAATTTGTGAGTCGCGACAAACATAAATCTTCAAATAACGTAAAAATTACTCGCCACATGAAATCTATTCCAATATGTCAGCTGTAGAAGCAAACAGTAAGCTGGCACGTATTGTTACCTTAGCACAACTTACCTCATATTGAACAATTTCTCCAAATTTGCAGCCTCCACACGCAGCGGTTGTTAGCCAAAGCGTTAGCTTCCATGAACCGGATGTAGTTGTCACTCCGACCGGTCGGACAAGAAACCAGTGCTTGCAAAAGAAAAAAACTTGGCTTCCAGAGAGATGAAAATATTGAAAGTGCATGAAAGGCCCGAATCCGGCCCGTTATCCATTTTTTCCATTTTCCATTTAAACAGAAAATCAGAAATCGGAAAACGAGTCGTTATCCGTTTTTTCATTTTGGTTCTGGAAACAAATACTGAAAAAACAAGTCATTATTTTGTTTTTTCATATTTGGTTTTATTTTGAAAAACGAATGAACGAATGATACACGGATTAAGCTGACATGTCATGACAGTCAAGCACCCCCCCCACATGGAATACTGTAAATTTATTATGTTGATCTGTTCTGTACGACATCTGTTGCACGTCTGTCCGTCCTGGAAGAGAGATCCCTCCTCAGTTGCTCTTCCTGAGGTTTCGACCATTTTTTTCCCCGTTAAAGGGTTTTTGGGGGAGGTTTTCCTTATCCGCTGTGAGGGTCCAAAGGACAGAGGGATGTCGTATGCTGTAAAGCCCTCTGAGGCAAATTGTGATTTGTGATATTGGGCATTATAAACAAAATTGATCGATTGATTGAATTGAACTTTATTGTCAGTCTACACTGAAAATGATTTTATGAAAAATAATAGTAACCTAACCAATGTTAAAATGTGCCCAAATACGACACAATACAACTTTATCAGCCTACCCCGAAATTCATTTTACGTCCTCAGACATCTCCGCTCAAGAAGTTCACACACAAACTAGACATACAATTACACAAACAGCACATAGTCATTAGGCATTATAATTAACTTTCAGCTGAAATGAGAGCCATTTTGCGCCGTGCAGTATGAATGTAAACACTGCACATTATCTGACAAAAACTCACTTAAGCCGTTGTTCCGTGCAGGTTAACAACCAAATGCTTGAGTTGAATGTGGTTGCGTATTGCTCTAGTTGAGTGATTATATGCCATTTTTTTCTGACACAGCCTACATGCTAATTTGTTTTCATTCTCTAGATCAGAGTACTGCCAAACTGCGCTGGTTTTGTGAGGTGACATCTCTACAATTTCCCACTGTGCTGTTTTGAAACTCCGGTCTACTCGAGCATTACCGCGGGCAGGGGGACTGCTGTCTGACAGCTGCATGACAGTTTAACGGCCTTGTACATGAATAATATGCTAATATGTTTAACCGACTAATATTTCTGGTGCAGACTAGCGAGGGGACGGATGTTTAATCGTTTAGACAACTTAAGGCGTGCATCACTAATACTCATGAAAACACACCAAACAGTCATGACCATGGAACACATCACATAATATCCTCAGATTCAGATCTTAATTAGCAGCACACTTATTTTGGTTTAGCAACAGGATAGATTGATGTATAAATGAACAAACAAATGGTTTCTTTGAGATAATTGCACCCAAATTGCCTTAGGAAGCACTGTTTTGCAGTCCAGTCAGTTGTTCCTCTTAGTTGATGCTAAAAGCTAACATACAGTATGGGACTTTGTCCTGCTAGGATCCTGTGTCTGCCAATGGGAGGATAAGAAGATTTGACATACAGATTCAAGACGAACCAGCTAAAGTCAAGAATGGAAGTTCAGAGTGGGAGAGCATCCCAGTCAACAGGTCAGACAGCAGCCCCAACCAGCGGGAGATCACTGTCCTGAAACAGATTGAACTGGCTGACAAGAAATCTGTTAAAGTGTCCGTCATGGCTGTCAATTGTATGGGAAAATCTCCAGAGGCATCGTTGGTCATCTCAGAAAAAGCACAAGGTAGGTGTCCGCAATGACTATGAGCTACACTCTAAAGTAACACCTGCTTATTTTCAGTATAAACTGCTGCAACATGCTGTTGTTGTGGCTACTTTGGACTCCCAAGTTCAGCTTCCCAAGTTTGAAACCCTAAGGACACAAGCTGGAACTCAGTGTGCTTTGCACCAAGAAAGGTCTAAATATCTGCTGTGAGAAAGATCTGTTCAAGGATCATACTGGTGTTCATATTAGGTATGTTCCTGGCGACTAATTTCCCTGTCGACTAAACGTAAATTTTCATTAAGACTAGTCGACTAGTCTAAAAAAAGTAAAACACTCAGAAAACATTTAAAATTTAACACAATTTATTGTTAAGTATTTTAAACATTGTCCCAAAAATATAATGTGCATTAAGAGCCTTTTGAAGCCTCTTCCACAACTATGTCGGATTCTAAATGCCGCTGATGTACCGCACTTTGTGCCGTGCTGTATGAATGTGAACATGGTGGCAACTCAGTCAAAAGTTAACCACTAAAATAACATCTAGAATAGATATATTGCCCCTGAAATGTGGGGCACATTGAACCTTGCAGATTATCCAACAAACGTGATGGCAATTTACCTTAAAGTTAATAAAGCAACATCTAATTTATAATTAAATTTCAGCTGAATTGAGAGCAATTTTGCGCAGTGCAGTATGAATTTAAACACTGCACATTATCTGACAAAAACTCACTAGAGCCATCATTACGTGCAGGTTAACATCCAAATGCGGGGAATCGTGTAGATCGTGTAGATTGGCACGGACTTGGAAGAGTCTGGTTAATAATTCCACTAACACAAACGAAATGAGCAGATGACAATGCTGCGTGCAAAACAACCGTGTAGTGAGCGTGCAAGCGCGAACCACTTGTTTTCATTTGGATGATGTGCTGCTGGATCAAAGATCATAGAGCGCTACGCGTAGGGCAGGGTTGTCAGGTACGCTTATTAGCCACAACTTTGGGTTTGTTTTTTTGTAAAGTCGCTTACAAATATTGGTAGTCGCGTGTTACGTTTTTTGGGCTTGTTTCTAAAGTGGAGTTGCTTATTTGGCCTTCCTCTCTAAATGCCTTACTTTATGTACTGTATATCCGTCTAATAAGTTATTTCAACGCATGATAGTATGTCGGACTGCAGGATGTTTCGACAGCTCCATAAACATTCTGCATTTTATATCAATTCCAGACTCGAGTAAGCAAGTACCTTGTAGCTGGTATAAAAAAAAAGAAATTGTGGAGAGAGGTAGGTTAAACCGCACTCTGTTTTTGTAGTTTTGCTGAAACATTCAAATTTGTTCATTTGCAGAATGAGTGAAATTGAGTGTTAGTGTATTTTAATATTCAGAATTTATTTATTTTTTATCATACATTCCAGATGTAAAAACTATTATCCAACACTTAAAGGCACTTGCCCCAGGATATTCAGATGGCTCTTAGTTTGAAACTGACATGTTATTTGTAGTAGGCCAATCTACGCTTTGTTCAATGTAAAGAGCATGAAGAAATGTATAAAGATTTGGACCTCTAGCAAGATGGTCATGATGGCTCAATGGATTTGTTCTTTTTTGGAATACACAATATTCTTCCAAAGTAGTGTTTGTGTATTCTAATATTCAGAATTTCACTTCGACAAGCTCTCTCTTTTTTGACCATACACCTGTTTGCATCCCTGATAAAACACTAATTGGTTTAACCAACTAATATTTCTGGTGCCGACTAGCGAGGGGGTGGATGTTTAACATTTAGACAACTTATCGCTTGCATCCCTAGTTCATATCATGGCCTATGTACTGCAAATTACACACACCTTACATAACCACTGGTGGTGAATGTTTGGCAGCCAGTAGCCTGTGTATTAGCAAGTTTTTTTTTAATCAAAATTATATTATGTGTGACATATGTGTTTCCTCCAAATGGGAGATACAAATTCTCTGTAAATCAACTCAAGTCTAAATCAGCTTTAGATGGGTCAGAAATGTAGCCTGGAAACTAGATGGATCTGCAAGCTCATTTTTTAGTAGCACTGCATTTCATTAGCTGTTCCACTTCCCCTCATTCACTTCCCCTTAGACCTTGCTAGTATGCAATAGCATTTGTCACATGGGCAGGGGGAGGAGCGGGGGATTTAAATGCACCTGCCCTTATACACTTTCAGACTAACCTATCATGGATTGACTGCCAGTTGTAGGCTTAGTGCTATACTGCTTTTACAAATCATTAGAAATACCTGCAGACTCATTTTCCATTGTTGTGATTGGTTGAAGATCTATCTGGTTACATCCAGGCGCATTTTGATTTACAGCTGTTGTTAATGCCCTTTGGGAATTGAAAATTAACTGAGAGGTTCCAGACTAATTCACATTCGTGATTTCATTTGGTTA
Source organism: Epinephelus moara (assembly GCF_006386435.1). Classification (NCBI taxonomy): domain Eukaryota; kingdom Metazoa; phylum Chordata; class Actinopteri; order Perciformes; family Serranidae; genus Epinephelus; species Epinephelus moara. Next base: position 36,288,845 of record NC_065514.1, read on the forward strand.
TGGCAGGCTATCAGAAATAACTTGCTGAAGAAAAAGTAAAAAACACTAAAAAGACTTTGAGCAGCATTCCATCAATAATGTGATACCAAGTGTATGTGTGTGTATGTGTGTTAAAGAGCTCGCCCCAGTTGAAGAGCTGAAGGTGTGGCCCAGCGGGGGCCAGCTATGGCTGGAATGGAAACCCCCTAACAGTATCCATCTGTCAGAGTATGTGGTGGAGTGGGTCAGTGATGACGGGAGAGACTGGCAGAGGGAACACAGAAACACCAGACACACCGCCATTAAAGGTAATCTCTTTCCTCTTAAGTATCAAAGTGGAGTTTGTGATATGAGTTCAACATGCAATTCCATTAAAGGGATATTTCAACCAAATTATGTCCCTATTGAGAATGACCCACTCAACTAGTTTGAGGTGGGAACTTGAATTTTCTGTGAAAGCGGACAATTTTATTTAATTGCAACACGCTGATAATGAGCCGTTGTACCAGGGCAACAAGTGCATTACTGTATTCTAATAAAATTCAAATTAAAATGAATATAACTAATCAAAATAAAAAGCAAAGAAATGAGCTAGGGCTGGGCGGTATGACCTAAAATTTATATCACGGTATAAATCGAATCCCTTCACGGTAACGGTATATATCGCGGTATAAATTTAAGTGTAAAAGTTATAATAGAAGTGTTTCTGAATGGGTTTTGTAGTCCCTTAGCAAAGCTAAATTGATAGATAAAAAAAACAACAACAACAACAA